>NC_045164.1:1810000-1985000 GCF_900700415.2 Clupea harengus | reverse complement strand
ACACACACACACACACACAAACATGCACCACCCTCAGGTGAAACGGTGTGCGTGCCACTGACATGACTTTGGTGTGCTGAAAGACACAGAGCAAAGGCACTGAGAGACTTCATACTTCATGAGGACATGAGTATGACAGTGACAGCCTTAACACTATCCCTCAGGCCATCTCTATGAAGAAAGGAGCCTGCCTCTCTCCCTCACACACAGACACATGTGCACAGACACACACACACACACACACACACACACACACGTGCACGCACAAACAGCAACTTGTGGGAACAAGAGCTTTAGTGAGTGCCTGCCCGGAGTCTTTAAATGCAGTCCAGGGACTCCAGCTCCCCTAAGACAGAGGCATGTGCATGAATGTGTACCCTAACAAACTTACTCAAGTGCACACAGGGGGCAAGAGAGTGCCAGATATTACCCTGCTGCCACACGTTCCTTTTCACAACCATAGTCCTCCACTACCTCTCATTTCTGCAGATCTGCTCAACCCTGTCCTGTTGGCAATGCATTTAAAAATGTATACATGTTCCTTCTACTGATAGTTGGAAGGCATGTTAACAAACAGACAGATTTTGGGTTTCTACAGCAGGGAGTCATAACCATTCAACCGTCTCAACTGTGGCAGACAGTATTGTACTGTGTCCATAAATGCCTCTGTAAGTATTTTAACAAATGGTGGATATTGACAAAGCACCTGAAGATGTGTTTTATCCATGTTATAGTATTCTGCTGGTTGTTAATGTCAAAGTGTCTGTGCCTATTATCACAGTTTTGTATTGTATGTGTATTTGTGTGTGGTTGTGTGAATTTATGTTTTGATGAGTGTGGGAGTGTCGGGGGCGTGTCTGTGTATGTGTGTGAAAGCTTCAGCGGCTCCGAGCTGCGGGGGAGGAGTGAAGCTTTACGAGCCTGAGGCAGGTCTGTAATAATCTCCCTCTCTCTCCCACCGAGAGTTCTGAGTCAGCGGCAGCCTCGACAGCCCGTCACCCCGCTTACCACTACCTGGGAGTGGGTGAGCCTCCCTTACCCTCCACTCCGCTCCACTCAATTCCCACCGTTCCTCTCCTCTCTGAACCTGCCCTGCGTCTGTCTGTCTGTGCAGGGAAGGGTGGGGCACCACAGTGTGTGTGTGTGTGTGTGTGTGTGTGTGTGTGTGTGTGTGTGTCCAGAGGTATTTCAAGGAGTGCACCTTGAAGTAAACAATCCCTGGAGAACATTTGATTTCTCTGCTGTCAACAGACTCTGATATTCCAAATATGACTTCAAAACAGCCAAAAATAGCTTGACTGTGACGGTGCACATACGTGACCGCCACGGCAGCATTGAGCTGCCTTCATTAAGGAGCAGGGTGCTAGTGTTTCTTTTATGTGTGTGTTGGATGTTCAATGTTTGTATCCATGTGCAGTTTATATGTGTCGCTTGTGTTTATATATTATGGCTGCTTTATTATGTGTCGGCTATGCCGTCACCAAGCCCTAGTACTTTGTGTACGTTTTTCCCAGCTGTATGGGACTGTTTGTTTAAGTGTTTAAGTGTTTTAAATGTTTAAGTATGGCTGCTGTGAGCCACAGGTGTGGGTGCCTGCCTGACACACCTGCAATCAATAATTGGAATGAGCCAATTGCAGGTAAGTGTCAAGGCTACTTAAACCTGCCTTTTTCTTTTGTTCAGGAGAGCCACTGTTTAATAAGACGTAAGTCTTGGAGCTCTCACATGGACTAGCTAATATGGTCCTTTTTACTTATTTAGTCGACTAATTATTGCTCATTTGATTGTGGCTATGATGCCTAGTTATTTGTCTTTTTGAAAAGTTTCATTTATATTTATTTATTATTGTCATTGATTTTATTTGCCTTATGGGCCTTATTTGAGGAAATAAAAACCTCATCTTAACCATCTATAACCTCCTGAGTCCTTCTTCGAGTTTTACATCTTGCTCAAGACGCAAAGCTATCCCGACCTTTAACACTGACTATTATTTGGTATATCTAGGCCATAGTCAGAATCTTTCTGTTTGGACTCGGCCTATGGGTGTGGAAAGCTACCTAGTCTGAACTAGTCCTGTTTTCCTCTTGTATTGCTCTCGCCCCCTCGGTAAAAGCTTCACACACATTCCCTGGATTGTTTGTGTGAATCAGAGCGCTGCAGTCGGATCCGTGTCATTTCTGCGCAACCGTCTCCCTACCAAAAGTGGCGCACACACACACACACACAAACACAAACATAGCCTTTGGATATTTATTGGAATGTCTAAAATGTATTCATACCTCAAGCACTCCCCATTAAAGCATAATTTCATGCGAGTTGTGTCGCTCGTAAAAAAAAGGCTTCAATGATTAGCATCTTTACTTCCTGGCGGCAATAATAAACGTACCCCTTTTTCTCCCCTGATCTTAGATGCCGATATCTTTCAAATCAAATGTCTATTTGTATTTTCTATAGTGTTTATTTAGCATTACTTAGACATGCAGCCCAGAGTGTACAATTAGAGACCTCTGTAACTGTAAATTATTTCTTGTATACACACAAATATTATCAACCAGACCCATGACTAACTAAAGAGACTACTTAAAACATTAACAGCATATTTAATTTATAAACCCAAACATCTAGTTTAAGCACCCATATCAGACCCATAGTTGGGTGGGTATACATGCCATGGTTTGCAGAAAGGAAATGTACTCATGGTATGGGGGGTGGCCCGGAAATGATCATTTATATTTACAATATATATCACTTTTTTTACACACAAATACTACTCACATGAAGATAGCAGTTCTGCATTAACAGTATCCTTAAGAGCTGATGGCATGGGGTGTGGGATGGGGGACTGTACCTTTAATACAGAGGGGGTTGGCGGGAGTCATCTCCTTCATGTACTTGGCCTGCGGGCCCTTCTGCTGCTGCCACCGTGACTCCAGGAACTGCTTGACCCGCTGGTCCACCGCTTCTCTTATCAGAGCGCTCACCTCCTGCAGAGCCAACAACAGCAACACCAAAGAAACCGCTGCTTAGTCACACACACTCACACTCACACACACACACACACACACTCACACTCACAGACACAGACACAGACACAGACACAGACACAGACACAGACACAGACACACACTCAGACACAGACACAGACACACACACACACACAGGGACCAGCCCAGCACAACACAAGCAGCCAACACTCAGAGCAAACACTCCACTCCACTTCACTGGCTGGCCCCTGATAACCCACAGGCAGCATCCCATCGCCTAGCGCAGGTGTTGAGAGCTCACAGTGACTGGGCAGAAGGGACTGTGTGTGATCTAGCAAGGATTGGTATATATATTCTTAAGAGGGGGGATGTGTGACATGCAACCTGACTATAGTCATGCAAGTCGTTGAACTTGGGAACAGAGTGACATGGTGAGGGAGGTACACTGGGGGTGAATGGGCACAGATGTATGCTGTGCTGCAGACATGGACACACACACACACACACTCACACACACATGTACACACACACACACACCATACCAGCACACACACACCATACCAGCGCACACACACCATACCAGCGCACACTTGCAAACATACACGCACATACACGCGCACACACCTACGCGACATACCAGCACACACACGCATAGACATTAAGGCACACACTTGCAAACATGCACACACATACACATACCATACGAGCACACACTTGCATTGACATATAGGCATACACTTGCAAAAATGCACGCACACACACACATATTCAGGCAAACACACACAGGAGATGACAAAAGGAAGCTAAGGTGGTGTCTGAGTGTGTGTGTGTGTGTGTGTGCACCAAGGGTTGTCTGGCATTTAAAAAAGTTGCACCCTCAAGACCTAATGTTAGGTTGGGATGGGATAGGGTGTGTGTGCGAGAGTATCAGTGTGTCTGTGTGTGTGTGTGTGTGTGTGTGTGTGTGTTGGGGTGATTTGGGAGTGAAAGCCTGTCTCCTGGGAACAATGAAAATGGATCTCTTCTTTTTCTGTCTCCTTTGCAGCCTCCAGCTCCAGCCTTTTGATGTGTCAGATCACACAGGCTTAGACATACAAACACACACACACACACACACACACACACACACACACACACACACACACACACACTAAGCAAACACACACCCATTCCCATACCTCCTTGAGTTCCTGGGAGGACCAGCTGGTGTCTTCTTGGACGCCCAGAGGCAGGGCATGGAGATCCACCAGCACAGCAAAGTTCCCACACTGCCACACAAAGATCGAGGGCCTGTCAGAGTGGAGCATGGCTCATTCACACAGCAAAGACAACCGCTGACCGGGAATGACTGACAGCCAGACAGACTACCCCAACCCCCTGCCACACACACACACACACACACACACACACTGTCCACCTCCCTCACCTCATCCCACTCACTCATTCACTGACTCACACACACACACACACACACACACCCTTTGTCCTCCCCTTCACCTCATCTTACTCACACCCATACTCACCCTCAAGGCCTCTAGACCGCCTGCGTCTAACACACCCGCATCCTCAGCGGTCTCACTCCTCCTTCACCTTGCTCACATACACAGTGAAATCTGGAGTCGTTTCGTTTCGATATCCAGGGAGATTCAACTGATGATGGTTTGAACCGACCCCATGAACAATGTGCTCAGTGATGCTAGTGGCCTAAACGGCTGCTATAATTCAGTTCTAATTAGCACAACAGTGGGCCAGTGAGACATGTTCGATCACATGGGTCAGGGTCATGACAGTCTGTCTCCCCAGACTATGCATTTAGTGATGGTGCCTCCTATTCTGCAGGCAGCCAACTACATACTGATGGAGCCGAGCTTTCTCTCTCTCTCTGCCAGGATTCCTAAGTCATGCGTCACCACGTCAATGACAATAAGTCACATTGGAGTGCCAAGGCTAGAGTCGTCGCGGCTGTTTAAGAGTCTGTTACATCTCTACCCCCACCTCCATCCCTCCCGCTCTCTTTCTCTCGCTCGCTTGTTCGTTCCTCGTCACTCATTCCCCCGCCCCTCCCAAGCTTGATTATGTTTTACACTTGAGCGCAAAAGAGTAGCCTGTCACAGAGAAGCAATCCATTTCTGTCTCTACCCGTAGACCACCCGCAACGTGACACAACCAAAGGCAACAACGAAACCCACTGCCTCCCTCCATCCCCCCCTCTCTCTGCTCACCTACAGCTTGCCCTGAACACCCCCCTCCCCCTCAACAATGTGTCTTACTTAGTCATCGTTCTTACTATATTCAGGCCACAGATAAAGATGCACAGAAATTCCACAGGTGAGAAAGACATGAGGCACAGACACAGACAACTGCATATTTCAGCCTACAAATTAACAGTTGACATCATCAGGACATAAACCCACTGCCTCCATCCCTTCCGGCCCTCCCCAGAAAACAACACCAACTCCAACGCCACGACAGCTGAGCAACAGCAGCAGGGGCTAGTGGCCGAGGCAGAGAGCAGCTCTATCGGAAGCCCTAACAGAGAGAGAGATGATGGGCGATGAGAGAGCGAGTCTGCAGAAGGTACTGGAAGAGAGAGTGGCCAGGAAGAGAGGGGACTGAGATAGCACTGATAAGTGGCCACCCTCAACTCCAGCAGGAGACACGTGGAGATGGAACAAGTGATGAGCGAGATAAGGTGCAAGGGGGAAAGAATAGCACAAAGTGTGATAAACAGAGGTGGCGGAGATAAGGCTTACAAAACACACACACACACACACACACACACACACTAATATCCCGGTGTGACACACACACACACACACACACACACACACACTAGTATCCCAGTGTGACACAGACTCACAAATATCCCAGTGTGACACACTTAGAAACACACACACATACACAGGCTAATATCTCGGTATGAGAAGTCACACACAGTACTATCCCTGCAGAATCTCATCTGAGACAGTGTGTGTGTGTGTGATTGACTGAGTAAGTGAGTGAGTGAGTGAGTGAGTGTACCCTTGAAACAGGCTGAGGCGCCCCGGGTCGGCTCGGTGTGTGAGTAATGCTCAGAATGGAGAAGGCCAGCTGTGGGGATGACGTGAGAAAGTGAATTAGAAGGGTGTGTAGGGAAAGGCCCATTGTTCTGTCTCTCACTCTCTGGCAGCGCTGCGCTCCTCTTCTTCTCTTTCTCTTCCTCCTCCTCCTCCAACGCCCCGCTCGCTCTCTCTCTCTCCCTCTTTCTCCTCTAGTCAGCCACTCTGTCTCCTTCCCTCCCTCCCTCCCTCTCTCTCTCACTCACTCATGTCTCTCATAAGCTGTGATTTAGGGCTCTCTGCACTCTGAGATGTCTAGAGTAAGTGGGTAAATAAAACTAAAAGGGGGGCGGGGCGGGGGGGAATACTTTGCTCATTTGGCTCCCAAACCTCTGAAATCATCTTCAGTCAAACAGGATTACGCCGCGCTGTGAGTACAGAGACAGACGGCCACGGCCGAATGACACCACCAAATGGCTTTGTTTTCTCCTTTCTTGTTTTTCTTTTTTCCCCTCCGTCCCTCCTCTTCTTTTATTTTTTTTGTTGAAAGCATTTTTTTTCCTCTCTAATTGCTTCTTTGTGAACAAGAATGTGAGTCGTGACGGGAACAGGAGAAAAGAGGAAGAAAAGTGGAGGGCGCCCCCTTGTGACTCATGCATGTAAAGTCATACAATCATCATACATATCAGGAGTGTTGGCTTCCTGTCTCCAGGTTCCTCCTACAAAAATAGGTTCCCTGTTCATTTGTTTGATGTTAGACGGCGCTAGAATTTCTGTTTCTGCATAACAACAATCAAAACACAGAGGAATGGTGAAAATCTGATGAACAGCTCAGCCATTTCTGACTAACAATATTACAAATGGTCAATGTTGAGCACAGCAGCACTGAAATAGTTAATATTTTGGTGACTATGACAAAAAGCCAAGAACAGAGACTCTCTTATGTATGAACACACACATGTGTAGGTGTGTGTGTGTGTGTGTGTGTGTGTGTGTGTGTGTGTGCTTATAAGAGGACATCCCATCCTACAGACACACATCTTTGCATTGCATTCCCCGCTTTGCTCTTTGTGCGGTGGCAATCAACAACTGACCACTGGTTTCGGCTGACTGCTTCTGACAATTACCGTGTCGTGGGAAAGCGGTGCATGGCCTGGATGGGCTCTGTCAATCACTTGTCTAAAAGGACCTTAGCGGCTGCAGAAGCCCCACGCTGCCTGCCCTCCCGCCCGCCCGCTTGGATGGGGGGCCAGCTGACTGGCTGGTTGACTGGCTAGAGTTTCCTTACTATCAAGTTCTTCTCTTTCTCTTTCTAGCTCTCTCTCTCTAGCTCTCTCTCTCTCTGCGTCTCCTGTTTGAAATCTGAAATATGCCATTACAGCTGAGGGGAAGAATGTTCCCAGCGCTGAACTAAGTGTGTTCGCTCAATACATTTTTTTCTTCCACTCTCCCTTGCTCTCCAGTGAAGGTCAGTGAAATTGAGCTCCAAAGCCCTGTCCACTCAACTACAGGGACAACAGCTCCAAAGCCCTGTCCACTCAACTACAGGGACAACAGCTCCAAAGCCCTGTCCACTCAACTACAGGGAAGCCAGGGGTACTGCCAACTAAAAGGTTAAGAGGAGAGGAATGTGCACACAGCACACACACACACACACACACAAAGAGAAGATGAACATGTTCGTGTCTTGGTTTTGGTATTTACAAATCTCTTGGCACTCACACGCAGAGCATGATTGTTTTATTCCCTTCAATTTGTGTTTGGCACAGTGCCACACCACAAGGAACTGTATAGCCCCCCCCCCCCCTGGTTTCATGATAACACTGACAGACATGTAGCATAAAATGCAAACCGATATATGTCCCCTGCTTGCTAAAGAAGAGCAGAAGTCCCACTCAAAAGGTCTGTTTATACATATAAGTTGAGCTTCAAGTGGTCTCACATGTTGTAGCAGGCAAGAGGCTGTTGGAGAGAAGAGAGGGCTGATGTCAGGTCAAGAAGGAAAACCATGCAGTCTGCCCCTTGAGATGCTTCTACACCGCTTCAGACGTCTGGCTAGTAACTCACAGTACACACATACGGCCCTTTAGACATCTGGCAAAACATGTACACGATAATGGAGTATTCTCTTATAAGGAAGTATTGCAAAGCGTTGCGCAACGGTCAGTCCAGTGACTGCAAATGACCAATGTGCTACAGTTTGTAAAGCTTCCTGGCAGCGTGGAAGAACTGGGAGAGTTGATGTCATATGTCATGAGCTAATGACTCAATCTGACTCAATCTGAGTGACTAGAAAACTACATAGAAAAAGGAAGTCACACTGGGAGGTGAATGCCTCATGACCGGCGTAATGACCTCTCCTGCTTTCCTGGAGTAAAGAACGGCATAAGATTTGACACATCCTCCCCTAATGGCAAGCTGTATGTAAGTCATAATGACCGTGCATTAACAACGTTGAGTCTCAAGGCCCATGTTCCTGGAGCAAGCCTTTCACCAACCATGTTCTCTCCTATTCTTGTATGTGGTCCTACTCTAGAGATTGGCTTTTGGGGTTATGTGGAGTGTGCTAGTGCAAGCCAAAAAGAACAGCTAGAAAGCACAGCCATTCAACACCGATCCCGTTATCCAACTGTGCTTTGTGTGTTGTTACTGCATGAATTGGGTGATTCTCCAAGTACACAAAGTGATTCAACCCTCATTCTTCAGTATCACACCAAACACTTACATCTTATCCACATGACCTGCCAAAAAAAAAAAAAAAAATCAAGAAAAATACCCTACACAACGCACATCCGCAGCAACAATACCAGGTAACTAAATGACAACCACCTCTGCAACTCACTCTATTTTTCTGCCTGTATTTGTAATTAAGCAAATAAACAGCACGGCGGTGGGCTTGGAATAGGCTTGACTCCTTTCTCTTCTTGGCCGCGCAGACAGCAGCTCTGCTCTGCATCACCCGCAGTTCCCAAGACACTCATTACCTTCTCTTATCTCTCTCCCTCGCTCTCTCTCAGCCTGAATCTCGCTCCTTCTCTCCTTCGCTGTCCAGCCCCTCCTCTTGAGTCTGTTTGTCTAACTCTGTCTCCCACACCAGACTCAAATATTCAAATACTCTCTCTCTTTCTTTCTTTCCTTCCAAAACTGTTCAATAAGCCCCACTCCCTTCTCCTACCCCCCCCCCCCCCCCCCAAAAAAAACTCAACCCCAACACCTCCTTCCCCCATCCTTCCTACCAATGTCTGTGTTCGTTTTTTTGAGGGGGTAGGTTAAAGTGCGGTCCTCCGGCACCCTTGCTGCCCCCTTTGCCATCTCAATCACTCCCCTCTGAGAACCAGACGTCCGTCTCCTCCCCTCTCGCACTCAGCCACGGGGGCTAACACTAACCAGCCACAGATGTTTACACAGGCAGGCGTGGGTGAGGTGGAGGGCCAGTAGATGAAGTTTCTCTCTCAATAAAGCTACACCAAACGCCCACTCCAAGCACCACCACATCACACCATAGCAACACCTTCATGGCCTCTCTCTGCACTTCTCTGAAGCTCCATAACTGATGGTGGAGGGTAAATAGGGGTGAGACTTTCATTACTTTCATCACTCTATGCCACGTGCAGACAGGTTGTAGGTTGGGGTCTTTGAATGGGGTGAATCACCTGACCATCGCTCCTGCCAATTATTGTTTTAATCCTCAAAAGCCAGAGGACTCAACCCACAAGTGGCATTCACAGAACAGCTGGATGAGCAGAACAGCCAGGAATCCTGCTCGCCAACTCTTGGCAAACCGTACTGAGCCATGGGCGTCATGCGGGCAAATGGTGACCGTGAGAGAGAGCGAGCGCCGGGGAAGAGGCGGACAGCATACTTGAACTCTGCCTCATTAGGAGGTGCTAATGCCGCAGGTCAGCAGCGCGGGTCCCCGGAGAGCCGAGGTTTCCGACGCAGCCTCTCATCATATCTGCTGGCCTTCTTCACAGAGGCATCTGATCGCCTTCGCCACCCAGCGTGGTTCATGTCATTTCCTTACGACATATGCACATTAAAGTCATAAGCATGACTCTGTACGAGTTTCCAAAAATGACAAAACATTTCCTCACTTTGGTCATAAGAGGATACGTGGAAGACCACCGCAGTGTGTGGTCTGAGATGTGGAGAAAGGGGGTAGAAATGGTATTTTGTGGTGGGGGTGTGGGGTGTGGATATGTGTGTGTGTGTGTGTGTGTATGTATGTGTGTGTGTGTGAGAGAGAGAGAGAGAGTGTGGAGGGGGCTGATTGATTCTTGAGTGAGAATAACCTAGGCAAGAGAACAGAGCAAAAACATCTGTCACGGAGCCGTGCACTTAAAATTCTTACATAAAAACAAGGAGCTCCAGACTCCTATCAGCTCCTATGCCAGATGGATAGAAAGGAGAGAGAAAAAGAGAGAGAAAGAGAGAGAAGGAGAGACAGAGAGAGAGACAGAGAAAGGTTGGATAGTGTTTAATATGAAGCAGATTGCTGCTCCACTCATGTCAGCTACGCAATGTCTTCAGAGACGACACACATGACTGGAGCCGATGGAACAGGGACGAGGGTGGGGTGATCAGTGTATGCATATGCGTGTGTGTGTGTGTGTGTGTACAAGAGGGCACTGACAAATGACATACAGAACCCAGCCCACCACTGCTTTCACCAAAATGAGACAACTCTATGGAACGCAGACACACAAAGACAATCAAGCACAATGTTTTTGTCTCATTAAAAAACAAAAGTTTGAGGAAAGAAAATCTGTTCTGAGATACTCTTCTGCTGTCAGGCCCACCATGCTCGCTAAATGACCAAAGGGGGATTACGCTATGTCTAAATCTCCTCCCTTTAATTAGAGTAATGCACCTTGAGTGAGAGTGCTTCATTGGGAATACAGAAAGAAAGCTTGTTCCAACAAAGTTCATACCCTCACTGGGTTGGACTGGTCTGAGGAGGGGGAAAATAAGTTATATCGTATTTTTTTATATATTTATGTATTTATATATGGTAATTTGTAGAGGAACAGTAAGGAGTGAGCTTTGCTTTCTGATGTGTTAGTTTGGATTTTTCTCCACAAACTTGGGAAGGGAGCTTCAATGAGAAAGTCCCACAAGTCAAAGTCTGGCCTCTAGCCTCTGGGACACCCTTGGCATTAGCATGGATGTCTAGAATCCTGGGTCAAAGCCTTCAATAGATGAAACATCAACAGAGAGGGAGACCTGGGGCTTTCCCAAAACTTAATGCAAACATCTGATGCACATTATGCCTGACATTCATTTCACTGGACTTCGGGTGAAGAGTTAAAGCCAGTTCCAGTCCCAAAGACAGTAAGTAAGGAGGGAGGGAGGGAGGAGGCAGTTTGATTTGGTTCTGAAAACATTATACCGCTGAGTACCTATTTTAACAAGTATGCTTCAAGCTACGGAAGCGAGGGAGTTTTCTTTCAAATAACTTGTCTTTCAATTATGTCAAAGACACAACGAGCCAATCTGTTACGTGGGAAAGTGAAACTCTTTACGGTCGACTGTAGCCTGCAACTCAAGCCTATGAGTGACCTGCAATACTGAGATGAGTAGACACCTCCCCCTTGAGGCCAAAAATATCTATAGGCTTTTAAAATGAATTTCCTCTTATGCTATTATCATAACGTCTTTCCCATACCTTTATGACAAACTTGTTAGACATTCTGAGGAGATGGCGTGTCTTGTGCAAGGTACCTGTGGGATATTAAACAGAAACCTGGAGTCAACGAAAAGTTACACGACATTTGGCGATTGCAGTGACATCCCTTTCGGCAGTTAAAAAGTTCCGGATAATTTTAGCTGAGGTTACATTTCTCTTAATTGGGGCATATGTTGACCATACAAAGAACCAACAAAATGTAGCCGATTATACCACAAACAAACCCCCACGTTATCGATACTGTTGCCAAAGACACTCCAGCTAGGATTTGCAGCGTTGCGAGTAGCTTTATGTCTGTTATTTACTATCACATATTATATATGACTGTTGTATTAAAGATCACGAGGCTATAACAAATAACGTCTGGGGGAAACTATTTAAACTAGTTGATATCTGCCACAAAGATAGCAACTCAAGCCTCAAAACACACAAGACTGCGACTGCTGATTAACATGCTAACATTAGCTCAAATGGCTAATTGACACAACCCTGAACAATGGCACATTAACTGATAACATTAACTATTTATTGTCAAAAGGTTTCTAACATGACTAGTTGTCTTTAAGTTAATCATATAACACTGTAAAAGACGGCTAAGCAGTAAGTGCAAGAACGACATACCACTGAGACATTACCCGCCTCTTGAAGGTTTGATTTCTGAGAAGGTGGAGCAATGCGATTACGTCATGTCCGGGTGAATACGTTTTTTTTAAGTGCACAAATAGATGTGAATTCAGAACTATACCAATCCTTATGTTTCTGACTAAACCTCACTTCTTTATGTTCAGTAAGCTACCAAGACAAACTATATGTTATGTGGTGGTATTGATATACAAAGGTAAACATGAGTTTGTTTGCATCAAGCTTCATTGAATACCTTTCATTGTACAGACACTGTGACTGCAGCCAAAAGGATTCGGGTGTATCCTAACCAGAAACCCTGGATGACAAGCAAGGTCAAGACCCTACTCCAGGAGCGGAACTCCGCCTTCAGGTCAGGTGACAAGAACCTTTACAGTACTGCTAGAGCCAACCTGAAGAGAGGCATCAAAGATGCCAAAAAGGCTTATAAGGAAAAAATCGAAGACCATCTCACTAATAATAATCCAAGGAGAGTGTGGCAGGGAATTCAAAACATCACCAACTACAAGAACAGCAACACCAGCACTGTCCACGCTGATGCCTCACTGGCAGAGGAACTTAATCATTTCTTTGCCCGTTTTGAGGTCAACAGGCCCACCACAATTGCACTGACTCCACCAACCCCCAGCAGCCACACTCTCACCCTACAAGAACACGAGGTGAGATGTGTGCTCAAATCAGTGAGTACAAGAAAAGCTGCTGGCCCCGACGGAGTATCTGGAAAGGTACTCAATTCCTGTGCCAACCAACTCGCTGGGGTCTTCACTAAGATCTTTAACCTTTCTCTCACTCTAGCCACCATCCCACCCTGCCTAAAATCAGCTATCATCATCCCCGTCCCTAAGAAACCAGCCATCAACAGCTTGAATGATTATAGACCGATTGCACTTACACCTGTAATCATGAAGTGCTTTGAGAAACTGGTTTCACGGCACATCAAATCAACCCTTCCCCCCACATTTGACTCGCATCAGTTTGCTTACAGAGCAAACAGGTCCACGGAAGATGCCATCGACGTAGCCCTCCACACCGCACTGAGCCACCTGGAACTCCGTGGAACCTATATAAGAATGCTCTTCATTGACTACAGCTCAGCTTTTAACACTATCATCCCTGACATACTAGTCAGCAAACTAACTGCACTAGGCCTCTCCCCCTCCATCTGCACCTGGATAAAGGACTTCCTCTCAAACCGCCCACAAACTGTAAAACTCGGTCCCCACCTTTCCTCCACCATCACTCTAAGCACTGGCTCTCCACAAGGCTGTGTGCTGAGCCCACTACTGTACTCCTTGTACACCCATGACTGTACTCCAACCCATCCCACCAACACCATCATTAAATTTGCTGACGACACCACCGTGATCGGGCTCATATCAGAAGATGACGAATCAGCGTACAGGGATGAAGTACAGAAACTGACAGTGTGGTGCTCAGACAACAATCTGTCACTGAACACCACAAAAACGAAAGAATTAATTCTGGACTACAGAAGGCAAAGTGCAGTTCCGGCCCCACTCTACATCAACGGGGACTGTGTGGAGAAGGTCCACACCTTCAAATTCCTAGGAGCCAATTTATCAGATGACCTCTCATGGTCTGTCAACACCTCAGAGACAGTAAAAAAGGCACAGCAGCGACTACACTTCCTGAGAGTACTCAGGAAAAACAACCTGGAGTGTAAACTGATGGTGGCCTTCTACCGCACCACTATCGAAAGTGTACTAACCTACTGCATCTCGGCGTGGTACTCCGGTTGCACCGCAGCAGACAAGAGAGCCCTCCAAAGGGTCATCAACACAGCACAAAAAATCACTGGCTGCTCACTGCCCTCCCTGGAATCCATTGCCCGCTCCCGCTACCTTAGCAGGGCCAATAACATCTTAAAAGACTCCTCTCACCCAGGCCACCACCTGTTTACTCTCCTGCCCTCAGGCAGACGGTACAGATCCTTTAGAGCAAGGACCACGCGTCTTAAGAACAGTTTTTTCCCGACAGCCATCAGAACTCTAAATACCGACATGCACTAAACACTAAGCACTTTATTGACTACAAGTCACATACCATCTCAGTCACCTTACACATGTGCATAAACAAAGCTGTATTAATTGATGTATTTATTGAAGTACTTTAGTCTATGCCACCGCACTTTGTTCTACTCTTAATGTATATATATATTTTGGGGGGGCTGTTCCTACTGTTTTTGGATAGTTGTAGTATTGTTATGTTATATGTTGTTGTTGTGTTATATGTTGTCCCTCGTCACACCAACATGCACAGGAGAAGCACTCAAAATTTCGTTGTATGAATACAATGACAATAAAGGCTTTTCTATTCTATTCTATTCTATTTCTTTACAGTTTTTTTCGATCATTTTCACACTTGCCTCAATACCATGTAAGTGCTGTTGGCTAACAAGTAGCTGACCCGGGTTCAATTCCTGGGCAATGCAAGATGTTATTGTGAGTCAATTTGGATAGACATGATTGTTGTAGCTGCCTTTGTGGGTCACTTTGTCTCATTGATGGCTTATGACTTTCATATTATGCAGCAGTAATAATGGGAAAATGTCTTCAGCAACACCTACATCTATATTTTTCCTTCATGTACATTTCAACGCAAATGCTGTACTGCACCACTGTTGTATAGTATAGTTAATAACAAGGCTGCAAACAA
Organism: Clupea harengus; assembly: GCF_900700415.2. NCBI lineage: Eukaryota > Metazoa > Chordata > Actinopteri > Clupeiformes > Clupeidae > Clupea > Clupea harengus. The sequence goes on along the minus strand of NC_045164.1, from coordinate 1,969,974 downwards.
ACAAAACAAAGCAAAGAAAACTGAATACATTTTCAGCAAAAATTATAGAATAATCTGTTTTATTTCAAGTGGATAATTTCATTTATCTGTCAAAATACAGCATCTTTCCTTCTACAGTGATCTACATTTTGTCTGGTTTTTAACTGAAAGTTAACTGTTTTGAATAGAGTATCTAAATATCTGCAAAAAATGCTGTAGTTGCACAGCGTTTTACTGTAGGTGAACATTGACTGAGACAGGTATCCATGAATTTCAGAAGAAGTGGTCATTGACTGCATTTTGGATCTAAGCAATGTAAAGTATCCACAGTTTATCTCACATAGTCTACTGATATACTGGATGTGTTAAGTGTTTTGAGAAAGTGTACATGGTATTGGACCAAGTGTGAGAATGATTGGAAAAAACTGTAAGAATAAGAGTAATATTCTTTACAACAAAGAAATGTGGTTGAAAACTTGGGTAGTTCAGGAATAACCCCAACACAGGCAAGCAAGGCAAGGGTCTATTGTAGTAAAACACATTCCACCGGAAATTGACTTTGACAACATAACTTTTATCATATGTGAAAATAATGTAGAGATTAAGATGTCATAAGTGACAACCCCCTTCTTCTGTAATCCTTCAACAACAAAAATGTACAAAACACCAATGATTCGGTATTATAGCCAAAGAGAACTATACTTTATTTGCATATCACAGATGTGCAGTTTGAATGACAATATGTAATTGTGTCCTCAAGACAATGATCTCCACACATGATGGGTACCTTAACAATACAGCAGTCAAACCAGAATATACAATATTTACAAAACAACATACAGCATTACCCATTGACAGCACATATGCAGATCAAGCTACAACACAAAATGAAAACGAACACATAGCAACATTTAGCTTAATGTTGTTGTATGCCCAAGTATGTGTGAGCCGGAAGAATGCCTGTTACAGGTCAGTTATGCACAACATGTGACATGTAAGTTTGCTATATAAGTGGAATGAAGACGTTTAAATACTGATGAACAGTACCTGATCCTTAGGTGAAATCATACTACTTTCATACTTGCTAATGCCAAGTGAAAAAGGAGGGTATATAAAATTGTTTATTAAACATAGCATTAGCATATATGTATTACATAGATAGAATGCATGATTTAAATCACATCTACATACGGGACAGTTTCAAATGCTTTATTTTAATGGCATCTTTCTCCAGTCTCCTGGTATATTTATAGTCCATTTTTAACAGTAATCTCTCAGTGGTCAAGAAGGGCTTCAAAAGGCAAGAGCTACTTCTTGATAACCTCTTCTTTTAATTTTTCTGCTAGGTGTTTCCGTTTCTGTAACTTCTTTCTTTCCTCTACCGATATTTCCTGCAGATGAAGGAACAAAAATTAATTTTTCAAACATTATGCTGAATTTTCGCAAAAGTAGGGAAATCAACAAGGATGGTTTGACAATGTCAATAGAACAAGTCTCTACTTAGAGAAGGCTAGAGATGCTAGTGTGGGTTAAATCTACACAACACACGTGTCCTACATTCCAACCGTCACCTTTGGCTTTTGGTCTCCTTGAGGTGCGCCCCCTGGCTGTGAGGAGTTGCCATTACTAGCACTCACAGCCTTTTTGGGGACATTCTCCTTAGGTATGCATTTGAGTCAAGAAAAGGCATACAAATTGAAAAACATATTCATCACCTAGAGGTAATCATCATGATTCAGTGCACATGGTAAATGTAAATAATCATAGCAAACTTGATGAATGAAATGACAACAGATAATACCAACAAGCAGGACTTATTTTGGTAGATTTGAAGATTTTTTTCCCATGCATATACTGGACATGTTAGCCTGTGTTGGACCTCACAGCTAAATGCCAAGTGTTTCTTGCAGTGACATCCTCAAAGTTTGAGGGATGACATCCAGTGTACTCTGAATGCCAGGTGTAGATTAGTGTCTAAATATGTGCATAGAAATAAGCGGTACGTTTTAAATAAGAATTGCACTGCCATTTCCAGTAGGCCTCCATATGATAATGATTTTTTTCTGGAGTGAATCTACTGCCTATGTCAGTATGTCTAGTGCATGTATAGCACTTTCCAACTACTAATCCATAAATTGAGCTAATTGTCCTAATGTCCACAAAAGGCAGGAAAAAATCATTATCATTAGTCGGCGGGAAACTGAGTTACATTCTACAGAAGTAATGAGTCTGTGTTTGCAGCTGCTCTTCTCATGAGGATGCTTTATGCCCGGGGGTTACCATGGCGACGCTGTGACTCACCTGTGTGCTGGGTGCAGCGGTGGGGGCTGCTGGTGCCTCTTCGGGTTGGCCCTGTTTGGGTCGCTGCTGCTCCTTCTTCAGGGCCTGCAGCTTGTCACGCTGCTGTCTCAGGTACAGTGCCCTCTGCTGGAGCTGCTCCTGCTGTGACGCCGACAACTCCTGAAAACACACACACTTTATCGGACCACTGCCTAATCTACACAATGCCTGTGATTAATGCCTGGTCCTGGGTAGAATAAAACTGGTAAAATACTAGACATGGTTCATCTTAATCATTTTGCAAAACCTTTGTGTGGCAATTAAGGATTTAGGGTTGAAAACACAAGTCAAAGGATTCAGGTTCAGAAGGTTCAGCAGGTTTCAGTGTGTGCTGCCGTAGGAACTTTGCAACAACTTGCATTACTTCAAAAACAAGCGTAAACAGAGGCTTCAGCTTGTTGCATGACTGAACACCAGAACCATGGCTGTCCCAAAGTCAGAGTCTAGTCTAGTTTAGTTTAGAGGGACTCACCGTAAATGGCTTGGAGATACCCGCTTCTTTCTGTGCCTCCTCTAGCCAGTTCTCGGCTGCCTGGCTGTTGCTGTTGCTCTTCTCTTTGGGTGAGACAGGAGCACCTGTAACCGGCGCTCTCACCGCAGGGAGAGTCTTGCCATCACTGCCACCTCGCTCTAAAAGAAGCATGTCAGAAAATCTAAATCTCTAAAACCAGGCAGGAGTGAGGCTCAGAGAACAAACTAATTTGACAGGTGGCATTGCACAGGTAATATAACACCAAAAACATTTCTGCTATCCCTGTACAATATATTTTGATGAAAAGATCTGAATGTGGGACTGCTTTACTTAAATGTGGTCAAATATTTGTACATTTTGTCAAAACATCCAACACATACACATGCAATGAAATTAAATAATAAAGGGTGGACAAAGATGTTGTTTGAGTGCCTCAACCCTTACAAAACCAAACAGGTAGAGAGGTCTGAAGGAGCTGGGGGGGATTTGGTTACCTGCGGGCGGTTTGACAGGACTGGCGCCGCCCGTTTTGGCTGGACTCTTCTGGTCCTTATCTCCTTTTCCTAACACCAGTCTCTTCTCTTCTTTCTTAGCTGCGGTGCTGCTCGTCTGAAAGTGGGTGATTTACATTTACAAAGTTACCACTCCAAGAACAGTGCCAAAAGTGAAATCACACGAGGGACATGAGAGACTGCTGCTGGTGGTGCACAAACAGGGGACAGTATGCCAGGGCTGAAGCTGACCTGCAATTGCAACGGATAAATTAGATTCCCATTACCAACCTCTCGACCACAAGCTTCATGGCTACATTCACACTGCATGGTGTATGTGACCCAATTTCGATTTTCTGAGGTGATGTGCCATGCCAGAGTAAACAGGACAAGGATTTGGCTTCTTTAAAAAAAAATCTGAACTGTGCCACATCCAATTGTGGTATTAAACCAGGTACAGTATAAATTAGAAACATGCTCCACATATCCAGGCTAAGGGTTCACCTCTATCTTCTGCGTCATATAGTTTAATAAGTTAAAAAAAAATTTGCAAAACAAGCAGCTTGATTAATATTGCTGCCACTTTTGCCTAGTCAAGTCACTGTCAATCAATGGTTAGGATGCTCACTTAACATACATAGTATGTGATCTCTCAACACCCATTACATTCACATGGGGAAGAATATCACGTGGCTACAAACTGGTTCCAAACCCAATCTTAGTTATAAACAACCTAATCACTTGCTTCGTATATGACTGATTAGATGATTTCTAATGAAAAGGGAGTGGTAATTCCTATTCTATTTGCTAACAGCAAAAGCTAAAAGCGGACATTGGTTCAGCTGTGCTTCGTCTGTTGGTGTCTGCAGGTGAAACAAACCTTGCCGGCGCTGTTGGCCGTCGGTGCAGGGGCCAAAGGAGGTGCCTGGTGAGGGCCGGTTCCGTTGGGCACAGATGGGATGGAACAGCTGCTGGACGTGGTTCCAACCTCCTCCTCCAACAGCGTCCGGCGAGCCATCTCCATGTCATACTCCTCCTTTGACCTCCTGTGGTGTGGGGGAGAAGATAATATTGTTCATTTCATATTTTCATCTTAGTAACACTTGTTTTCTGGTACACCAAAATGACTGTCCATATACGGAGAATGAGAAATATCAATTTTCACCAAACAGAAGAGAGCTGCTGATAGTTACCCCTAGTTAAAAGAAATGTTTAGCAAGTGTGGACGAGGGAGTTCAAAGGAGTCCTAGAAGATCATAAGATTTTCAAAGTGGAGAGAGATAACGAGGGGACATAACATCCTCATAGGAAAGATTACATGGTTTGAATGAGGATGTTAATGAACAATAACAAGCTGGGGAAAGGGGATCAACATGTCATGAAATTTCAGACCTCCGAATGTTGGGGTGGCCCATTCAAATCAATGGAACTTTTTGCAACATTCTGAGGAGTATTTAAAATGACCTATTCAGTTTAACTAACAGTAGTAGTGAAAAATTCTAGCTGGCTTGCATATTTAAACAAACATCAACAAGTGTAAGGGTTTGTCACTGGATAACTCCAATGAATTAATATCAACAAGTTAGCACTGCAACAACTAAGCCCCTCAAAATGGAACAGCTGGATCAACACTACTAACTCTATGACATGATTTTCAACAGCCGTATATTGTCAAAGATATCACCTACACCACCCTTTTACAATCAGTAATTACTCCACCCAAACTCAACCATGTTTGTTTTTACAGGGAAATGTAACTTATGCAATGACGCAACGGCACAAAACTCCATTCCTCTCCTCTAACTAGAGTCACAAAAGTCCCTTTGCACAAAAGTTACAATAGTCCAAATTGTACACTCAGTTATTCAGGTGAGGAAATGTTAACACTAAGCTCCTTTGTCATCTTTAGTAATACCAGTGTAATACTGACAGCTGCTCAACTGGACTACTTTCTGTGCATTGGCTAAAAAGACTAAAAATAGCTTCACAGAGCTGATGGAGACGTGATAACAGGTTTAATTAGGAAGACTGGCATGAACTCAAGATATTTGGCCTTTGTAAAGCCACTCCCCATGATCCTTTAATTCAGTGGTTCCCACATTTTTCATAGTAGGCCCCCCTTTGACAATGAAAAACGACAATGAATTGCCCTTTTTCATTGTCAAAGGGGGGCCTACTATGAAAAAATTGGGAACCAATGAATTAAAGGATCATGGGGAGTGTTAGGCAGTGTTAGGTATTAAAGATTATGCTAGATATCCCCTCTTAGGCATATAGGTTAAACAGTAGGCCCTGACCATATTACAGAGGTACTACAAAGGCTATAAACTCATTACTAAATAGGTTAGTTAAAGGCTACTATGTAAGAGGACTGCCAAACAAAATTGATTTGTTGTCGGTTGTTTAGAGTTCTCGTTCCGTTTTGTTCACCCTCAGCCCAGCCCCATTGCTGCATTATTATTGTAGGTCTCGAAGCTTCTCAAACTTGACCACAACAACATCAAACTAGGCTTGGGCGCCATCTATTTTTTTCATTCTGTCATACCTTCCTGACATTTCACCGGGGTATACGGTATATGTGAAAAAATAACTAAAAGCTGAGCTGTTATTGCAGCATGTATGACATTGTCTAGCCTAGTGGAGATATTGTGTGAGTGGTAGTAGCAGACTGGCAGTTGAATAAAATCAAGTAGCTGATAAACTGCTTTTGTAGTTGGTCATCTCCAGATAAAGTTATAAGTGGCAATATTGTCATGATTCCATATCTAGTCATATTTAATTGATAAGCTAGGACACCGATAGAGCAGAAATGGCTCCCTATTAGTTTAATAGAAAGAGAAGCGTCTGTATTTGCGACGGTAGTGAAACTCACACCTTAGGGATTTCTAAATACCCTGGTATACCGCAATACCGCCCATACCTGCTTCAAACTGCACCTTTAGGAGTTCCGTGTCCTTGAATGCAGTGCCAGGGCAGGTTTCTGGATGCTATACTCAGCTAAGCACAACAGATCGGTCCAGTGCCAGATCTTTGTGCCAACCGTGTCTTTTTCTGCCAACTCAACTCAGCTCCTGATTCAGACTATTGTTCCGGTCACAGCTAGGCAAGGCTGCTATACCGTTCACATCAGGACTAAAGAGATTACACCTACCACCCCCCCTCCGGCCCAAAAAAAAACCCAAAGAAAAGAAATGGCTTCCATTCCAGTTCCATTATGTGAAGTTGAAGAATGATGGTAAGAGGTCATGGGCATCACTCACCGGAGCACTTCCTGTAAAATCTTCATCTCCTGTTGTTCCAGCTCGCCCATAACGTCCTCTCCATCCATCAAACACTCAGGCAGCGCTCCTGTTGATTAAAACCCTGCATAAGGCTGACACACTCATCAAATATTTACTACTGCTTCACACAGTACTCAGTACTCATTCTCCTGCTCATGTGTGCCCTTAGGTATTCTAGTTCGGTATTCACAGCCAGATTGTGTACTGTGTACAAGGACCAACTCCTGTTAATTATTAACAAGGTTAATGTGGCGCACAATCTGGGCATTCTGAAACATGCAGAGATGCTGACTGTAAAGACATAATGAAAAAAAAAAAGACGATAAACGAGTGTGAAGTTGGAGGAACACATTTGAAGATTAAAGAACTTTATATTTTATATATGGAATACAGCAGAGAGATAGTCACTGTGAAATAGCAGTGTGCCTCTGTTTTTGGTACAGCATCACATGTAGCAAACGAAAAATGGTCTGGACCAGGTAAGAAGCGAGAGTTGAAGTGTTTGGTTAGAAGCTAGTGTTGGTATCAGCATTCACATTAACTTGGCAAACAGCAAACTTTTGACTCTTTCAATAGTCAGTATCAAGTGGAGATGTATTACTAAAGCCACTTATGCGCGTGTGTACATGTGTGTGTCTTTGAGTGAGTGAGTGTGTGTGTGAGTGTGTGTGTGTGTTTGTTTTGGGGGATGGGTGTGCCGGCGCAGTACCATTCCTCTCTTTTATCACACGTAAGGCCTGAAGCTGAAGCTCCATGTTCTTCTGGACCATCAGGGACCGAAACATCTGGAAGTCATCTGAGGCCAGAACTGGCTGGAGTACACCCTGTGAGAGGGAGCAATGGTCTACTTACTGGGGAAAAAACTACAAATAACTATCCATCCTAAATATTATCCTTGTGGAACAGAGGTCGTTTATGCCATCTGCAAGGCAAATGGACTGTATGCTATAGCTATTGCTTATTATACAAAACATGTGACCTGTTGTTATGCATGACACTAAATGACCAAAACCATCCCAGTTCATCAAACCCATATCAGCAGTGAGCCATTTATGACGTAACATATTCTCAAAATAAAATGTGCCATTTGGTCTTTGTATATCTTTCCATTGAGCATTGTTCATTTTTCGTACTCAAGGTTAAGGTTAATTAGCAGACGCTTTTACTATAGTGACTTGCAGGATGCATACACAGTGATAATCTCGATGATATACAATGAGAATAGTCCTAATCGTATAGTGGACTATTTTACTTATGAGCTATGAAGCTACATTAACATTTTTGGATTCATCAGGATAGGCTGATGACTTTTCATGGAAGAAAGCTAGAATGCTACAAAGAGACTAAAAATAAACAATACTGCTGAGAATGCAGTCTAAATAGGAGCTGACCTAATTACGTTGTCCCATCATGATATCTTACTAAATCCTATAGATAGCTATATGGTCTGCTCAGCTGTCAGTCTTTGAACAGCTAAAAAGGGACAAAGCATTCCTTCCGCTTGGCATCCAAGACTTGGATTCACAGCCTCCTAGTAGCTTAATCACAAGTGCACGCTTTTTCTGGCTCATGTAGAAGCCCTGCACAGCTGAGACTAGGGATTGCTCTTTGGCAGGAGTAAGTCCCTGAAGGCGTTTACTTTACTTGTGTAACACAATGCAGCACAGGTTCACTAATCTCCACATGAACTAGCCATACCTGACATACTGAAACAGTAACCCTTCCTTTCAGGCTACTGGTTTGTCATCTACAAGCTTGTTTATTTCGCCATCGGAGACTGAGATGTTTGTGTGGCCTTTTTTCAGTCTAATAAAAAATGTATTCAAGCTTGCCATGAGAAATCGAAAGTCAGCACATGGCCGCGTCACACCTTTGGAATAAGACGAGTGTTAATGGTGAGCAAGGGGACCTGTACAGACCTGCTCATGCAGTGCAGATCGGTAGAATGATTTGCATATAGTTTATATAACCACCCCAGATCTCCGTCTTGACTTCACCAAGCCAGGTACTTGGCCTGTTAATATCATTAGAAGAAGACCTTGCAAAGCCCCAGACTCACAATGAACAAACTAATCCCCCTTTGGACGTCTATGAACCATTCTGTATAGGCACGTCTACACTAATTAAACATAATGCTTATGTCATGGCCATGTTTATCGACTGTTAAGACCAAAAGGACATAGCTCTCTAATGCTGAGATTTTGTTTAGTGTTCTTTCCACATTTGTAATAAGCAGCCTAAATTGTGTTTAAGATGCTGTGTTTCCCACTACCTTGAACAATGAACTATATCAAAGACCGCTTACCTGCAATGTTTTGGATTTTGCAAAAGGAGAGGCGCACGCTTCCACAAACTGCTGCTCGTTGATGCCCACTTCTTGCATGTAATTGTCTAGCAACTTCTCCGCCTGATTAAAGAGACGTACTAAAGTTACTTGTTTGGTACCGGCTAGATAAATGATTTACCACAAACTGGCACACCAGTCAAAATGAGCCTTGAATTGCAATCTGATCATCACATATTTTAAGTCATCTTGATTGACCAATCTTGTATTGTATCACGATTTAGTTTTAAAAATGTACATAGGATAACAGATTTAAACTGCTTTTAAGATATAAATGCACATTTTAAGTGTAATTAAGTGATCACTAGTCACTAGATCACACAAGTTGACTTGTGCTGAAGTCCCAATAGAGATGAAATGTCAAAACGCTAATCTCCTTATGCATGAGCTCTTTGGCTGGACACATTACATGCACTTATTCAATTAACCGACTTCAATATTATTTATGAGATTAAGGGAACGTGCACTTTTGGGGCACGCCTCCACAAAGCCACTCGCCTGCAGATTTCACCGTTCATTCTAGGCTACTTCGTTTGAGAGCATCAACAATTGCCGAGCGTCTGTCTGAACACTCGAAATGTATGGGCATACCTACTGGGAGGCTGCGTGCGTGTGGTAATAATAAAGAAATACTTTGCTGCCTTGTGATAGTGATAATACAGCAATGTGACCGAACAGCGAGATCCAAAGTCTCCATGTTACTCACCAATTCTTTGTATTGCTGGTGGATTTCTGTGTAAGTCAGTTTGTTTTCGTCCTCATCGTCAAATACTTAAAATCAAAAAGAAATACAGTCAGCATAATTCCGTTAAGTCATCTTATGCATGCCTCCGTTCTTCACCTTAACCTATTTAGCTAGCAATAAAGTCAATGTTCATTTTAAGTTTTAGCTCGTGTTAGATTAAACAGTTGGTGTATATATATATAATTTGCCTTACAGTGTCTCAGTTGCGAACAGTGTTTGTGTTATAATCCAACACAAGGCATCATTATGGTCAGCAATAAACTTCCTAGAGCCTAGATAGTTAGCTTGCTAGCACTGTTATCAAACTGGGCTAACCCTGTATCAGTCAATGCTGTGATGATGTAACGTTAGGCTAATGCACCAAGCATGCAGTGGATGCCCAATGTCAGTTGGTGTGTTGACCAGCTCAACAATTTTAACGATTGCGTCGACTATCTACCTGATAACAACGTTGCGTTTCCTTTGCTGGTCATTCCTCAAGAAAGATCTGCTTTGAGTGACTAAATAATAACATCGCTAGCAAGCTACTGTTGTACATCCAGCTACCACTTTTTTCAGAGACAACGTTAGCCTGCTTTCAGCATAACAGTGATAGTTAGCCAACTATACAATTAAAATGTTTCAATACATAGATGAGGTAACCTATTTACAAGGTGTAATTGTAACTATACCTGTGCACTTGTTTTCCATAAAGTCGGTAACTGGTATCACCCATTCTGGACTACCAAGGTATCCAGCAATGCTCTCCAAGACCCATTCGCTATCATCGGCCATGTTAGTAACACCGTCTGGTGTTTCTTACTGATGAAGTTCTAGCCCACGATGGCACGGATCCTCACGATTCAGACTCAATAACTCCTTCATTTGTTGTCATTCGGTGTACAAACACTCTCTCACACACATACACACACACCCTTTTGGGCCACATGAAATTCCTCTGGGACTGAGAAAGTGCGCATTCATGAGGTTCGAACTGCCCGGATGCATGACACATAATCTGTATCCTTGGCAACTTGACGTCAGGGCACTCCTATCAAAGAGGTTCTAGAATCTAGATGATTTGCTCTCACTGGAAGCTTGGTAAGGCAGTTCTAAGATTTTAAAAAACATGCTCTGAAAAAATGGAATGGTAATGCCAGTAGTCCATTGTACGTAACAAAGGTAATGTTAAGAGTTATGTTCAAGAGGCAGGTCAACGGAAGTCTTTATAAACCAAACAGTTGGCTAGGCTACACCTTTCATATTTTTATGTAAAGAAAGACAATATTCCGATTATGTAATTTTGAGAGACCTTCGGTTCAACACCTGTCCTAAACGTTTATAAAATAGCACATGCTCATAGGATTAATACCTATTAAAATTAAGGCTTAAAGGGTCTTGGCTTTTGTTGAGCTTAAGTAAGGACATCTCTCTCTCTCTCTCTCTCTCTCTCTCTCTCTCTCTCTCTCTCTCTCTCCCCCCCCTTCTTCAAATGAAAAGAAGACATTATCACTTGATTTTTTTTATTCATACAAATTGGATGCATCCGTTTTTCACAATAAATATGTATTCATTGGCATTTGAAAGATTTATTCTGTTACAAAAGCAGAGCATGCAAAAGCTCACATGCTAAAATAGAGCGAAAGAGTGTAAACAAACCTGGTTCCTTGACATAAATAATATACAGTAGGCTTCTCACAATCCAGTGCAACATTCATCCCCTCTTGCCAACCTTTTGCTCTAAGGATAGCAGTTTGTCATAAAAGTCTCTTCAAAACATGTAAAAAGGAGAGAGATCATGTTAAAACCAGATTAATCAGTACAATTTCTCTGTACAGCTGGAACACAGTAAAGGACGTCTCATGTTCATGACTTGACTTGAATGAAAGTTCTTAAGTTGGAGTTGGAGTTTTTTTTATATCAACCTGCACAGAAGGTACTGTCTCATTCATTATATTGCATTTGATTGTTTGAACACTAGATGGCAGAAGTGTTTCTTTGGTTGAAATTACTAAACGGGGGGGGGGACTAACGTTAAATTCTGTAAGAGACCTGTACGCCTTCAGTTGACCCAAATGACATGCAGTCTAATGCTAGAAAGAGCTGATTATGCCACTGAGATTACTGTTGAATGCAATTTGATCAACTCCTTTTTGCCAATTCAAAGGTAAAGCATGAACATAGTCGGAAAGAGGTGGAAATGGCAAGTCATTTCAGAAAGATTGACCTTTGCAGTCTATGAGTAGAAAAACGTAAGTCATACTATGCTGTAAGTGTAACGTCTTTTTCGAAAAGAGTTCCATATGAATTTATATAAAGATCAAATTACTGTATAAAAAAACTATGAATGTCCATGGAATAGTTTTATAAACCCCAAACCAAAACCCCAAATGTTTTTGAACTGCAAAACAACAGCCTAACTTATCATTTGATTCATTCATATGGATTTGGGGTATGGAAACATATGCTGTCACTGTCCAATGTCCTTGGGCAGGGTCAAGTCGGTACAGGTAAGTAGCTCGGCCTTTGTGTGGTCCAATAACTACCAGCACAAGGAGTTGAATCCTGTGAAATATTCATTGTCAGTGATTCATTGAAAGGGCAAGTTACGTGGATTCTGAAAACGAATTCTGACAAGTTCATTTTCTAGGACTCGTATCAGAGTTCATGTTCATTCACTAGGAGCATAGCTAGGAGCTAGGGGTATTTATCCTACACACCCCCCCCCCCCCCCCCCCAAAAAAAAAGAGGAATGCAAATTGTATCATGCTCTGCATAGTACACTCAGTTTTTGTTGTCATTTTGGAGTTAAAAAAAAGTCCCATCCACTCCGTCCCGTTAACCAGAGGCCTAATTAACTTTGCCACTGAAAAAAGGATGCCTTAAAACATGAAGCAGTCTCACAAATGTTGACATTGTAAAACACCTTTGGAAAGTCAAAATAAAATCATATACACAAGACCAAAGTACATTCAAATGTGAAAGATTTTTGGTTTGACAGAAGATTGTGTATGGAACAATCATGCAAGTAGAAAAAAGTATAGTCCTGTTATATAAAACAGATTTTTTTGCCAATGTAAACTGGATCAAGGAAGAGGAGCACATTACACTTGTTTGTGGTAAGTATGCCTACCTCAGACACATTTATTTTACTGTATATTGCAAAAATGCATTCTTATATAGTTTATATATATTGTATTTAAAATATGCCATCAAATGAACACATTACAGGTTGTAAAGGTTTGTTTGCTTGTAAGTGAACAAAAAGCATATTTGTTTGTAGAGTTTCTGAGCTAAACATTTTATAATGTTTCTGTATAGGTTAGGAAAAAAACCCACCAAAGATTGTGGGCTTAAAATATTAAAGGGATGATTTCTTTCCATTGCTCACTTTGTTTGATCACCTGCTTTTGGAAAACCCTGCGCCCCATGTTTGACTCATACCTAGTGTACAGACATACAAAACAAATAAGTGCTGATCCCTGTGGTTGAAACAGAAAGGCAGGCTGTGGTTCGTAAATCTCTTTTGCACTGCAAAAAAAATAAATCTGTGTGATAAAACACTGCAGCTAATGGAAGCCTGTTTATTCATTCCTCCCCATACCCTTTAAAAGTGCACAATATAAGCAGCATGTGTCAGCAGTGGCACAGATAAAAGAGACTGTGAAACATTTACAGGTTAAAAAGTGGTATCCATACACCTTGCCCCACTGGTCTCTACTTACAAAGAGGCATTAGGGCTGTCCTTCTCGTCGACACTCTCATCCCATGCCTTGAGTGATTGAGGAAGGATTGTGTGCTTGTTGCAGTTGGGGATCTTGTTGAGCTGCAGTGTCTTAGAGTAGCGCGAGTGCCAGTCTCTGTCAAACACTGCCCTCATTTGCTGCGGCATGGTGACATTTCGGTCCTCCGGGTCCTCCTCTTGGGAGATTACGAGACCGGCTCCAGCGTTGTACACAAACTCGTTCCCCACCCAGCCAAAATTCCCTGTGGGACAAACATATCATCCAACTTAAGTGAACCAACACAAAACCAAATGCCACATCTGTTTTTGGTAGCACTTATTTTATGGTACAGTAATTATCTAGTAATTGGTGGGTAAATATATATTAATTATTTGTACTTGTATGTGAATACTGTTCATTTTAGATATAAATACATAGCTACTTGTAAGATATGCACAGTGGCAAGAACATGGTAATTATTTAGTTATTAAAGGATAAGTACAGACCAATTATTGGTAATTTTTTGTACTTACCCAGCATTTTTAATGATGTGTGTACTGGCTGTGTATACATACAGTGGCTATAGCATAGGCTAATGATAATAATAAAGTAGGCCTAGTTAATAGGTAGATAATAAGTAGTCTAATATTTGTTTTGTAATTCCTCGTGCATACATTTAATTTGACCTGAAATAATATAGGAATGTGCTGTGGCAAGAGTCTGGTTATTATTTGGTGGTTAACAGGCAGGTATGTAATTATTGGTCATTCTTTCATCTTAGTGAGCTTTCATCACTTAGTTAGTGTCCTTCTCCTCTCCATTCCCAGGAAAGGGGAACAGCCAAATTATTCTGCATAATAATATCTTAGTCAGTTTTCTGTCGCCTAATGAGACAGCACCTTAAAATAAAATCAGTGAATCTCTCCTGTATTCATGTTAGAGGTGAAGGGAGGACACCGTGCAGACACCAGCCTGTAAGTTTAAACCTCTAACCACTTATTTTTCCCAGAGAATGGGAAGTTTTGATTGTTGCATTTCAGGTCATGAGAGTGAGATTTAATTACCACACATAACCACACATAATACAGTATACTGTTTCAACTGACTTATTTATACTGACTTACTAATTCATACTGATAATTATTTATGTAAGTAAATTAACATAATGTTATAAATGATATGAAAGTAGTGTAGCAGTAAAATAAAAGTTGTGTATAATTAAAGTAGTGTAAGAGGAACTACTAATAATGACCACATACAGTATTTGCCCATTAAATACTTACCACACTAAAGTCATTGTAAGTACATAGCAAGTAACTATGTACTAACCTAAAAATGAAAGTTATTGATGGGAAAGTACTAATAATTACTACATATGTACCTACTAACTTTTAGATAATACCGTAAAATGAAGTGCTATCCTATTTTCTTTATGGCATCATAGCTATGTATCAACCTACCCATAAGCACATCTTATTGCGTTCACCATTTTTGACATCTGATTATTGGTTACGACTAGGTACATGATTAGTTAACTGAAAACAAAATAGCATTAATTTGAACCAATAATAACACTGCGAATAATTGATTGACTGACTGATTGATTGCACTTACCTATGTATACCGCATTGTCTGTGACCATATATCTGTTGTGGTTGATTCCTTCAATCGTGCCATCTGGCTCCTCACGGGGACTGAAGAACTTCTGCAGAATCAACAACCCCAGAGAGATGAGACACTGAGAGATTAGGCTTTGTTACATCCATATCATTAAAGGCTAAACATGCATAATCCCTGTGGAACCCTAAAGACTACGAAGGAATGGGCAAGGGGATGCAGTGACATTTGGTATTCATGGACTGTGAGACAGGACAGGTGCAAGCAGCTGGTAATGAATAGATAAAGGTGTGCGCTCACCGCCTCCACAGAGCAGTTGGGCATCTCCATGCACAGGCTTTTCAGAGACCACATAAAATTAAACGTCAGAGGGTGTGTCTGCTCCCAGCAGCTCACTAAAAGACGCACTTTGATGTTTCTCAGCAGTGAAGCCTCACGGAGCTTCCCATCAATCGCTGACCAGTATCTGCCGTAAAGCATAGAGTAAGAGGTTTGTTATTCATTTCAATTGTCATTTCCCCTCATTTAACTATCTGTTGCCCCTACACTTTGTAGGAGTTTGGGCTGTAAGAGCAGTTTCTTACCTTACAGTATTATGTTATTATGTTATCACAGTATGTTTCGTGTTCTGGTAAGTCAGTAAGGTTTGTTTATGTATAGCGTAAAGGGAAGAGGTCACCCATGTCTGCTGCTCACCTGCTGAGCCCATTGTTGACCAGAGGCACATAGTCTGTGATGGAGATATAGATGAACAACTTTGCATCCTGAATCACATTAAAGATGGCGTCAATGTCCCGGACTCGATCTTTGGGGCAAAAGACATCTGGAGAATTCTGGAGAAACAACAATTCCATTGCATCGTTATTGAGCAGAAGGCTTATTGAGTACTACAGGCTTAAATCATCTCTTGGCATTCCCATAAATCTGTGAGACTAACACCTATAACCTGATTTTGTTAACCTCTGCCTAACTGTCCATGAAATAATCCATTACATTCTGGAAAACTCATCTATTAATTTTCAACATCAGATCATTGATCACACTTTCCTGAGTGTGTAAACTCTAGTAATTACTCAGCACCCTGGTAACCCCATTATTCTAGATGAGCTCACTGAGTTGGATGGAACCCGTAAATTACTTCAAAACGGACTAGAGGGGATCAAATCAAATGACTCAAGGCCTGCCTAAAGCACCCCAGGAGGTGTAAATCTGCACACAGCAGCACCTCCAATGACTTCATTTCCTGTAACTTTTTATCAGGAGCTGTTATTTATTGCTCTGGAGTCTGGCGTGTTTTTTTTCTTCTCATTACAGCCTTGGTTTATATATGGGGCGCCGTCCTTAACCTTGAACACGGGAAATGTGACATTTTCCTTCGTGTAAAGAGATGGTGGTGATTCATCAATACAAAACATCTGTGAGAAGAACACTCAATCATCAGGACAGGGAGGACCAGTTGGTGATGAGAACCGTGATTGATCACACCTTACAACGCTTCACGTATCTGTAACTCATATCCACATTTCAAGGGGAGTTCATCGATTGGAGGAGGCTAAACACAGCCCCTCGATGTAGCGGCGCTGTCTTTGATTAATGAGGTTTATGTGGGCCAGCCATCTAGCTCAACGCGGTAATTAAACATTCATTTATTAGCTGGGTGCAAGGTGATGAATATGCATCAGACAACATGCTGTTGACCACAAGTACAGTATGTGAGTAGTGCAGCTGAAATGTACTCACAGATGGATAGACCTCTGATTTCACGTTATTCAGAATGAGTGGAAGAGTTCTTTTCTTGTTGAATAGTCCATTGACTCTCTTAGACCAGATGGAGGGAATAAAGTCCTTATACTGCAGCTGCCAGTAGAGGCTAAATATCCTGTGCAGGTCCAGCGCCAGACAACTGCAATTATAGAGGATGACGCCCAACTCCTTTAACTGGGGACAAAACAAGGCAAACATGAGACTTCCACCACTACCACCAACACCACCAACAACCATGCACATGCAGCTACAGCATCAGTTGATATCACTTGTGGACATGCAGAGTTTGATTAATGGGTCCCAGTGCAGCTCTCCAGGCCGTACACAACATTAAACTGACAGATCTACCAGATGTCACATTGTATATTACAGGGGACTGGGGTAGCATTTGTTGGGTAATAATGGCTAGACTACAATGCAGATTCAGCATATTAAAAAACCAGGCCGGGAGACAAAGTTAACGTGCTTAGACTTTTAATTAGCAGCACACATCAAGTACTGATCAGATCAGAGTTCAGGACCTCGGGATCTCCCCGTCTCTATCTCGTGGGGCATTGCCTCCACGGTCTTGATCAAACAGCCCTGAGAGAAGACTGCTGTCAGGCCCGTCTAAGCGCCTTCAGCACCTCTCATTTTCATTGCAAAGAGGACGCTCTCACTCTCGCAGCATTCGTCTGTGCCTCTGATAAGGCCTGCTGTGAGAGCTTGCATGTACAAGCATCCACAGCTGAGCCAACTGAACAAAGGGCAGGAATGGGGTGAATACCGAGAGATACCACAGATTCCTGAGAAAGGCAACACGGCCAGATACTCTTAATAGCCTCGAGAGGAAAAGTAGCCTGGGATCATTTTTTGTGTGCTTCAGTTTCCAAAGATAGAGACTGTAATGTAATATT
Organism: Clupea harengus; assembly: GCF_900700415.2. Taxonomy (NCBI): domain Eukaryota; kingdom Metazoa; phylum Chordata; class Actinopteri; order Clupeiformes; family Clupeidae; genus Clupea; species Clupea harengus. The sequence continues at coordinate 1,952,341 of NC_045164.1, read as the reverse complement.
TCATATCATATTAATGAACTCCTGTACCGTGGATAGTGCTCTCCAGTCCATGCCCGCACTTCCGATGTATATGTGCTTCCTATCGACCACCCAGAAGGAGGAGAGTAGCTGCCCATTTGTCAGGGTTGTCATGTTTAGGTAATGAATATCTGCACCTTTAAAAGACAATTCACATTGTAGGCTTAACACTCTCAAAGCGACACAGCTCTTCAGTCATGGGAATACCTGCTGCCTAATCAATAATAGTTTCTAACAGTGGTATTCATATTTTGTCTTAGTGCTGTCATACTTCAATTGCCTTGTGTTCAGGAGCATTAACTTCAGCGCACACATTACACTTGACAGAGTATGCGGTTTTTTTTTTAGCTTGCACGCCACAAACACAAAGGTTGGACCTACCATGACGAGAAAGGACCTTAAGGTCTTTGGAGTCAGTCAGATCGCTGGCCACTTTCAGATTTACTTTTTGGGACTTGAGACCCATCAGTCTATGGAGTAAGAGACGGCCCTATGGGAAAGAAAAGCGTCAGTGGAATCTAAATAAGTGTAGCCAGCATTGTTTCTTAAATAGATAGGAGTAGGAATATAATACATTTACATGTCAGACCATATATTTTACAATCAAAAAACACTTTTCCCCCTAATGTCAGGCTTGAACTAATAGGCTTGAAGGTTGAATAGGCTTGAAGGTTGAAGAGGTTGAATAGGCTTGAAGGTTGAAGAGGTTGTGAGCTTGTTATGAAACAACCTGAAACACAAACTTCATAATTGACTATTTGTGAGACAGTGGTATCTGCTTGGAAAACTCTCCCCTTCCTTCAATAGTTTTGTCACTTGTGTTTGTAACATTGTGCTGAGATTGCAAACATTCCGAAGTTCCTGTTCCACATATGGCAGGAGAGCTGAAACTCAGGGTGGGCCTTAAAATGATATGTCAGGATCTCACTGTTTGGAAAGTTGGCTTTTATATCCTCTGTATGCTGAGACCAACATCCACTGGCTCAGGCAAAGAGATATGTGAAAGTCCGAATGCCCAGAGCAAACTTTCCATCCAGCCACTTTGCCTGGGGGATGTCATTAGAGGCTGACACATTTCCATTCACGCCAACAAACAGCATGCTTGCAGTATCGTCTCAGCGTTTGCCAGTCTTATTCCAATCAGCACCTACTCAGTCAGTGTGTGACCCAGCTGCCTATGACAGCATGGCAATGGCTCAGCCACACTTTGTGTTTGTGGAAAAATAAATGATTGTGGAAAACATCTGTGACAGGGGATTGAGTTACTGTGTATCCGTCCTCAATGCTGTTAGGATGACAGGCCAACACTGTGATTGATTGGCTTAAGGGAGGGATTGGGTACTGAGCTTTTGCTATATGAAGCTTGAGTTTATGGCATGGTTCATCATTGAAATATTCAGTCAAGTGAGGTATACAAAACTATCTCAAGAGTGTGTAAAGGATGTTGGCCATCAGTCGTCTTCAGCAAGAACATTTGATCTATGACCATCTGGATATAAGATGGTTAAATACTGTTTGGTAGTACAATTTATAACTGTAATTTGTATTTGTGTGTGTGTGTGTGGGGGGGGGGGGTCGTCATAGCTACCTGCTTTGCTGTGGGGATGCTGGACTCGTAGTCAGTGGAGTTCAGAGTCCAGTGAGGCGAAACAATCTCCACGTGGCGGGTTGCCAGGTCCAACAGACTGTGCAGACCAGCGGTGAGCGGAGTGGTTCCATTGTGAGGCAAAGACACGTCTTCCGGAATATTCTCCACAATAACCATTCTGAAGAAACACAGGAGCCGGTCAGTTAAATTGTATGTCAAAATACTTTTTGTTCATTATAAGCATATGACTATACAAATATTTCTTTTTTTCTTTTTATGACTCTTTTGTCTTTTTATACCCCACACTCATGGTCATTGTGTGACGGTTGTGAAGACTATAAATCTATCCAATACAGACAAAAAAATTAACAGCTACGTTTTTATTCATCAATGCTAAAAATAATACAACAATTCCCCCTGCATTCTGACGTTAAGAATACAATATTCATAGTAGGCAGTAGGCACACTCTTTCTTGCTCTCGCAGTACAATGCATCATAAAAAGGGTTACACAATCTTTCTGAAGTTAGGAAATGGCCAATTTATATCCAATAATCTCTCCCTGTTTTCCTTCATGTCCCTATAATCACATCCATGTCCAACAGGAGAGGCTGAGAATGACCTGGGGAAATTGGTTTTAGTAGCGCTGGTAGGTGGGGGAGGATGTGTTTAATTGGATTACCTAAAAACACACACAGCATGCTGCCGTCAAGCCTGAGTGGCTTGCTTGCCAAGTCATTGAATCAGAGCGATGCAGAGTTGGGCATACATTCGTCATACAAGTAGAAGAGGTTCAATATTGGAGAAGGGGAAAAACAGTAAATCATGTGGAACGGTAATGGAGGACTCAAGCGTGAAGTGAATGCACCTGTCACATCATATTCTAGCCTGGTTGCCCTGGCAAATGATTGGCCATTGCTTACAGTGTGAAGAGCAAACTATGGGGCTGCAGAGACGCATGGCTACACAAAGAACAAAGTTTAGATTTAGGAAAAGGATGGGAGAGGTTAGAGTGGTCAGAGTGGGAACGTGCGGTTACATGTGGTACATGTGGATGAGCAGAGCTTTCTAGCGGCACTGATGATGTACGGACAAACCAGCCGTTGGAGGGGGGGGCAAAGGGTACAGATGACCCTGCGTCCAAGACTGGGTGTGTGTCTGTGTGTGTGTATGGGGGGGGAACCATGCAAAGGTATAATAATTAAATAGTGTGTTGGAGAGGAGAGGTGTTTTGCCGTGCTCAAGTAGAACATGCGTTGTGAGTCCTCAGGCCCGAGCAAGACACACAGCAGGCCTGTCTATGGGCAAGATACAGCCTCACCTTGCATGACACGAATCACACTGAACAAAGAGTTCATTGGCTGGCACATGGAATTGAAAGATAATATTTGGAGAATGAGTGCACTCGAACTTCTCTGGGACCATAGACAAAAGAGAGAATGCATTAGCCGCACAACATGGAATTAAGACAAAATAGGAAATGTTGAAGGAGGAAATTGCATCACTTCTACTGTGGTAACCTCAAGCACCCTTTGAGGTTGTACAAACAGTCAACACACACAAGAACATGCCTGTTTATAAAACATTTAAAAATGGGTGAATAGGGGGCACAGTGGTGCAAGCCGATAAGTCCCCCCACTTACGGGGTTCATAGCCCACGGGGACACAGGTTCAGGTCTGGCCTGATGTAATTTCCCAGTCCTCTCTCCACCTCGCTTCCTGTCATAACTTCACTGTCCTGTCCTAATAAAGGCCTAAAAAGCCCAAAAATAAATCTTAAAAAAAAAAAAATGGGTGAATAAAATAGAATTCTATTTAATATCTACTGTCTAGCATGTAGCAGAACTGAGAAGAGGATGCATCAATTCTTATGCCAATCCAGAACAGTCACTGAGCAGGTCAAGGTTTGGTGACGCAAAAGGGCAGGAGAGATGTTAGCTCTTCGCTCTCTGGAATATTTATATTTATATTATACTATATTATTATATTTTATTATACGGCTCTTCAGAATGTTCCAAAAAGTTCCGTTGATTTGAATGGGCCATCCCAACGTTCGCCGGTGAATATTTCCTGATATTCACCGCTGCGAAAAGATATTGACCGCTGTCATTGGCAACGGGTTTTTTTGCTTCTAATTCACATCTTTCATATCATTCCGCAAGTAGTCCGGTCATTTAACGTAACAGACTCATTGTAATTTGAATTCAGCAAGTAATGGGTTGCTACGCAACACCTGAAACTTAAAAGTTCTATTTGCTTGAAGAACTATTTATTTCTTAGCGGAAATCACGAAACGGCAACTAAATCATTAAAAAGAGGTATTTTGGAGGAATGTCTTCTATAGTTGTATTGTCTGTCGGTCATTATCCAAAAATAAATCCCTTCAGGACGAAATAACACCCCTCCGCTGCGCGTCGGGGTGTTGTTCGCCCCGTCGGGATTTATTTTTGGATAACGACCTCCAGACAATACATTATCCCTTACATATTTCCAGTCAAAATGCCCATAAAGTCAGCAGAGAAGTTGAGCGTGGAGCAAGGTAAAAGAGTTGAGTTGAGTGTGAAGTGAGGTAAAAGAGTTGAGTTGAGCGTGGAGTGAGGTAAAAGTCCTTTAAACAGCACAATACCTTCCCCAGAGGAGGTCTGTGAGCACACAAGTTATGGTCCTCCCTATTCTATTGTGCCTATGCTATTGCACATGTGTTCTTTTCAGCATGCAAGCCACTTTGGACTGTGTGTGACAGTGACATCCAATGGTGACAGCTAACTGTGGTTATGAAATATTAAAAGGCATCTGATAAATAAACCATTTCCTTGATCCATACGTCCATGTACTGCATACCACATAGCTTGTGAAATACAACACATACCTTGATGTGAGCAGTATATTGGTTGGCAGTTGACTCACACTCAGGACATGTACATTAAATATACAGCATATTGGTACTATAAAACTATAAAATAAAGTCCACTGATTTATATGACAGTATCTCTTGAACCAGAAAGGCATTGCCTTCTCCTTCATACATACATTTCATAAACACATCCATCTCACACACCTCTCATCTAAATCACTTCTGATCTTTTCTTATTCAGTTCCACTCTGTCCGAACATTGAGGTGGTTAAAAGCAGCTAATGCATAATGCATAATGTCCTCTAATAGAGTGTTAAAACACAACTCTATAGACATACATAAATCCTTCATGACATGTACAGCAGGCTTAGAATACATCAGTGAAGAGTGCAAGGTAACACCAGACAGTCTCGCTAATATTTTAATATCCCATGTTTGAATAAATTGATAAATTGATTTTAATACATTAAATATAAATACAATATCAAATGTTGGATGAAATGTGATTGCTACTGATAAGAGCGGGAGGTATTCCTCTTGACATTTTTGGTAAAATCATGTTAAGCTCAGCATCATGGCATTTTAGAAGCTCAGGCCGAGAATCAGAGCTCAACCCAGTGGCTGGCGTCACCACAGCACTGTGAGCAGATGGCTTGTCCCCGTCCATCGTCCTCATGTCAGCGAACCCTGTTCAGATAGTCTTATTTGCTTAGGAAGGTTCCTAACTGAGTGAAATGACCCAAAAGTATCTAAGTGGCAGCCATGATAAGAGCTGGTCGAATTCTCTAAATGCTTAGGAAGTGTGCTTCAGTGCTTCCTTTTGTATGTCCTTTAGCCAGTGGTGGAATGTAACGAAGTATTTTTACTTCGTTACTGTACTTAAGTAAATTTGTACGTATCTGTACTTTACTTAAGTAAAAATAATAGTGCATACTTTTTACTTTACTTTTACTCCATTACATTTTTTAAGCTAGTATCTATACTTTTACTCTGCTACATTTCTACAATATGTGTTGTTACTTGTTACATTTTATGAACACAGTTTCGCCAAAATGTTGGCTACACAAAACTATGGATTGCGTTGCTGTTTTGGAAGTTTAAACCAATCAGGTGGCTCTATCAACTCCAATGATATCGGAGTGCGCGTCTGGCAGCAGTCCTAGCGGTAGCTTTGCCTGTTATACCTAAACATTCAACAGATAGCCTGACTACTGCCTATTCAACATGGATCCAGAGTCGGCCTGAACTGAGCCCTCTGATATGAGCCACCCTTGGCCCTATTTAAAAGATAAGTTCGAGTTCAAAGGCCCAAGAATGACTCCTGGAGGCAGGGCCGGCTCTAGCCCTTTGGTTGCCCTAGGCGAGATTGAGTTTTGCCCCCCCCCCACAATACTTAACATCACTTTACTTTGCATAGCAGTTTTTTCACCCACTTATAATTCTACTATTCTACATTGCAGTTCAACAATAAATGTTGCATGGACAACACCAGAGTAGTTTCAGAACATTTTCTTTTTTTATTATTTTAAATAATTTATTACACACTCAAAGTTAGGATTAAATTAACTCCATAAACTGTGCAAAACACTCTTAAGCACTTGTAAGGACATTTAAGCAAATTATGACCCTCTATACCCTAACTATACCCTCTACAAACAAAAGTGCTTTTATGAATACTGTACGTACCACTACAAAATATCTCAAATACCTCACTACAATTCTTCCAGTCATTTAGGCCACTACTAATGAGGTGGTCATTTTTCTGTGAAAAGAGCTTGCAGCAGAAGCAACACAGAGTATTGTTTTTCTTTGAATATACAAGCCAGCTTCTCTTGATTTTCTCCCCATTTACAAATGTCCTGTAGAAGTGGTTGGGGTGGCAGCTTCTCCCATCATCTCTTTTTGGAAATGTAAAGTCTGGACTGGTCTGTTATGGTCCTCTGCAAACTAACTCTGTCCTTACCGGATCACAGAGGGCTGGCCAGTCAGCAGGATCTATAGGTTCTCCCTGGATAGCAGGAATTGTGGAGGGTGAGGTGTCTGCAGGCGGCAGTGTAGTTTCACTGGTGCCCTGAGTGCTTGATGTGGTCCTGGATGTCCCTTCACCTTCACCTGTATTCAAGCATATTGTATAGCCAGACAAGCGGTGTTTAATATAATACGTGAAATGATCATGAATGTGGTTGAACTTCTTTAAGAAAACAAGCTATTGTATTTAATACATGCTAACATGTTTCTATTGTACTTTAAAGTAGGAATGTGGCTTGAATAAATACTATTAAATAGACTCACCTGATGCAGGCTGTGTGTTCCTGGCCTGTGTGTTACTGGCCCCTTGAGTACTACTGGATGCCCCTTCTCCTGCAGCTGTATTTAAACACAGAGTTCATCCATGCTGTTCGTTACACAGTTGCATTTGGTCATTTCTATCATCTTACCACATAGTTGCATTGTACAAATACATTTTATCTGACCATGTAACTTGCAGTAGATAAACTACAATTACTGCCACAAGGCTAAATAATACTAGGCTACTGATAACAATTGTGATGTGATTATGAAAGTAATAATTGCTAATAATAATAACAATAACAAAAACAGCAACAGTAGTACTAGTTGTATAGGCTACTTACAAAGTTCAGAGGGAGGCGAATCAGGCGTCCTTTCTCCAGCAGGTGCCGGCCTCTGCAAAAATTGCCTGAGTGCATCTGGCCAATTTAAAACAAAAATAAACAAAAATGTTAGTATATTCCTGGGGAGGAACTGTACAGAAGGGTGAACACCAACATTATCCCCAAAATGGTTACTGTGTGTGTATGCACCTGCTAGTTGTGAATTCACTAAACAGAACTTATGCCATTTATAATGAATGTAGACAGCAACTTACTTTTCATAACTAGCATACGTTATCCAGATACTGGTCTTTTGACATTTACATCCATGTAGGTTATCAGTGAAGTTACGTTTGCTAGTAATATCCTACGTAGCAAATTAGCAAAGTAACAGTCGCTAGCTAGCTATAGCTAGCCTAAGTGACCGCAATGAAACGTCCAATATTAGGTGATGCACAATACTACATTTATTTCGTTTGACACCTTAATGGCTGAGATGAGAAGACTTACCTCTATACTTGGCTTTCTTTCCTCTTCTTCCTTTCTTCGTTTTCGTCCCTGTGCTCCAGATGGTTTAGACCGCTTCATTTTGCGAATGTCACGTAACTGACACGCTCACCCCACCCTGGCAGTGTACAGGAGCCCTCACGTAACTAACGTGACGTAACTTAACGCAACCGCAGCGCCCCCCCCCCCCCATTAGGAAATAGTCGACAATAACCATCAATTCAATCTAAAAATCAGGTTGACAAGTAAACGTGTGGCTGAAGGGGCGCCCTAGGATGATCATGATTAATAAACATGTTTTAATTTGCTTGTTATTCTAACTATGATTAATGGGAAGTAGGTCCAAGGGCGACACTAGAGGGCGCCCCCAACCCATTTGTCGCCCTAGGCAGTCGCCTAGTTCGCCTATGCAGTGGTTCTCAAAGTGGGGGGCGCGCCCCCCTGGGGGGGCGCGAACACTCTCCAGGGGGGGCGCGATGTCACAGACGGAGAAAAAAAAAAAACTAAGTCCGACCTGTCACTGGTTAGTGAAAGCTCCCTCAGTGGCGAAATGCAAGGGGCTGGACTGACCCAAACAAATCAAATACGGTTTTGCTCCTGATCCACCAATCAAAACGGAGTTTTATCATTTGAACGCGAGTTGCACCTAAGTTTCCGAGTATAAAAAAAAACCGCAGGCATTGGTAAGCGCTCACCCTGAGACGACTCTGCAGTTTGTTCAATTTCTCTTGTTTCCTGTATCATTCAGATATTCATTGCTTTATAAACAGTCTTTTTAAAGACTCACTCCTTCCTTAGTAATACCTTACTGCGCTTGCAGTAGGTCTATTCGTAGCCTATTCTAAGGAGTAATTTGCTCCAGTCTTTTGAAAAAGCTCGTAGCCCCGAGAGCTAGCCTAGCTAGCTACCTTTTTCCAACTGCAGCTAGCCCTTTTCTCCTTAACACCTACCTTTACATTTTTGTATCATCCACCGTGTTGCAACAAATAAAACACCAGCACTTGAATACTATTTTGTGCTGTCCCTGTCTACATTGTGTACAGTTAGTTTTGTTTGGAATCATTGCCTAGCACAGCCTTATCCTTATCCATGTCGTTCACAACCACACATACAAGAACACGACGTTGAAATTAGAACCTTATTAACTTCACACACACTGTATCAGCAAACAAACACAACTATGGACACGTTTCTGATTCGTAAAAGTCAGAAAGAGAAGCCTGTGGACTTCTTTAAACATGAACGTGATGGCCTCCAGCAACAACGAACCACCATCTCCAAGCAGTGTCTGGAGGCATCTTATGTAGTTGCTCATAGAATTGCTAAGCTTGGCCAACCCCATACAATTGCCGAAACACGGATTTTGCCGGCCGCGCAAGACGTGTAGAATAGGAGCTAAACTCAGCGCAATACTTATGTCAAATGACATTGTATCACCCCGAATATCAGAAATCAGTTTGGGTCCTATTTCAAAGAGGACTACCGTTCATTCGCCTAAGTTCGGGATCCATTTCTCTGCTCAGCAGACGAGCTGTCAATAGACATGAAAGAGCAGCTGAAGAGTGACAGTAGACTTAAGCATCTCCCCTATTTCGTCATTCTGGATAGCAATGATCAGCTTTGCGACATAGCCTTAAAAATGCGCCTCCTTTTCGCGTCGACATATTTGTGCCAGGCAGGCTTTTCAAGACTGACTGCGCTCAAAACTAAATACCGCAACCGCGGACAGATCGAGGATGACCTGAGGATATGTTTGTCAAACATTGCCCCAAGATTTGAGAACCTTTGCAGTGCAAAGCAGGCTCATGTCTCACATTGACAGACCTGTAGGATTTTTTTTGTAAAGATCACAAGAGGCCCATAATAATAACAGTATCCAAATGATAGCAATAATAACACTAATTATTATTATGATAATAATACAATAATAATAATTGGTCGATAATCATTAATTATAATAATAATAACATAATGATGGTGATAATAATGAATAGCCTACTAATAGGCCTACTATTACTGATAATAATAATAATAATAATAATAATAATAATAATAATAAATAGTTGAATATAATATAAAAATAATAATTTTCTGTATGGGCCTAACAATAGCCTAACCTTGACATGTCAGGCCTATCAATAACAATATGCTATCTATCTATCTATCTATCTATCTATCTATCTATCTATCTATATATGGTGGTGTAGTTGAGGGTGGTGGCGGCGGGCCGCGCGCTGGGGGGGCCCCAACTACCCCTAACCAGCTTTGGGGGGGCCCAGCTTGCAAAAGTTTGAGAACCCCTGGCCTATAGCAATCGCCGGCCCTGCCTGGAGGTTTCAATGCGTTTCCTGTCTCCCTCAAAAAAAGGAGTTGCTAGCCTTCAATAATTCGCCCTCAAATTTAAAGTAGCATATCGAGGTAAGCAGAGTGATTGCTATGCTACGTTAATGTCCCTGACTTTTGAATATTGATATATGTATTTAATTCGTTTACTGACATGATATTATAATGTTATCTAGCAAAATGCATGTTGACATACAGCAATAGCATCAAAAAACATGATTGTATCTTCATTATATATTTAACGTATTGGTAAGATAAAGCTGGTAGGTTAGCTTTCCCTTTTTTACACGTTTACAATTAAATAAAAGATTTAAAGATATCACATGGTGTCTTTATTGGTTTGGTATGCAAATAATCCCTGGTAGATAACTTGTCATCTGCAGAATTGTAAGATATAGTGTGAACAGTATTACAGATGGTAGGCACAATAAGTACACCAACCTTTCCAATTAACAAATGTTGTTGCTTATATTTATTACTAGTAGTGACATCTGTAGAGGCATTTATTACCAGTAGCTTTTTCTTTATCAAAATGGCACAGCCTAGACATTGAGAGACAACCCATTGCGTGAGTACTTTTACTTTTAGTACTTAAAGTAAATTTAAAAGTAAGTACTTTTTACTTTTACTTAAGTATGATTGTTGATGTAGTACTTTTACTTTTACTTTTATTTTCCTGGGTACTTGTACTTTTACTTAAGTACTAAACTTCAGTACTTCCTCCACCACTGCCTTTAGCATAGGGTACACTGGAGCATCCTTTACGAAAGGAAGGGAGATAATATCACCCCACAATTCCTTGCGGCAGCAACAACAATCCAATCAAGAACTGATCAACGAGACTCACATCAATAACAACTGCATAATTAGTAGCCCAGTGTAAGTGCAGTCGGATTCTCTTAGCACCGCCATTTTCTTTTCCTAAGCCCTTATGAATTCTACTTCACATCTTTCCTTGAACTCATGACGTTTTCCATCGAGGTCAAGGAAAAGTGGTTAGGAAAAATTGATTGTACGGACTATCTGACCGCAGCTGCAGTGATCACTGCAGTGAGAGGAGCTAACTGCATTCACAATGCAACTACTCAGCATTCATAGTATCCTGCTTTGGCCAGAAATCAATCCCAGGTCTACAGCTCAGAAAGCAGCAACACCATCTACTGCACCATCAGCACTGCATTACCTTGTTGATATGTCACATAGGCTACTGAAAAATCTTTGATAAGCAGCTAGATATGTAAACTTAATGGCATGGTTGAAATAACAAAGTATAACTTTGTCCTCTATAATCTTTCTTCGCCAACTGTGGCAGCTACCATCAGTCTATCTACTGTAGCCTACAGGCAGACATTTATAGTGAGATTGACAGGTCAACATCCAATATGAACCGCTATGAATTGCTGACCGCTGTTTAACTTTGTCGTTAGGTCGCTTGCTAACATGCTAATGTTAGTTGGCTAGTAGACACCACACAAATCTCCTCAAACATAATTTTTGGTAACAATATCCGGTTTTTAGATTGTACAGTGTCTATTTCTTACTTTTAAAGGTATAACTTAAAAAAAATGTAAAAGACAAACTAATTACATTAATGTATGAACACAACCATCTACATTTGGTCTACCATCTTTTTTCCAGCTTTCTTTGGATATTTGCATAAACACATTTTCTCAACTCTCTACTGCAAGCAAAAGCACAGCATCAGAGCCACAATGTCTGTGTCGATATCTCAAATGCACCAAAACACGGGTGGAAGAAAGACAAACTTAAGAGGAGCAATACTGGGATTGGCCTACTTTGCATCACTGAGCCCAAGCATGAAATGTAATCTTTTCACCCTAAAAAAAAATCCTGACAGTAAGTGTGATTGAAAATATTTGTTCATGTTCATATTCCTTACAATCTCATAATTTCCTGATGAACAGAGTTGGTGTTATAAGCTTGTAAAGTCTTCACGTAACAGAAGACATGGAGAGTTTCTCACAGTTTTAAATTCCACCATTAAACAGCTCTGAATCGATATCTCGACAGACATCTGAGACCCAACTCTCAGACATACAAGAATGCGCAAACATGATTACATCTGCTTTTCTGTCAACTCTGAGCCCTGGCATCCATTACTGGAATGAAGTAACCACCGTACTTTCATGTGATGTACCGTTTATCTTAGAGCAACATCAAAACAGAGGCAATGATTGTTGTGGGTTCTCTTTGGCTAATAATGATTGTTGTGGGTATCCCGTGGCTAATTTCAGGCATGCAGACAACACGAAACCCCCTGCATGCCTTTTAGGCACACACGCTAAACTGGCTAAAGTTTAAAAGCATGTTGCATGAAAAGACAGTGTTGTTCCGTGACGTGGATACAAACATCTCTCGGGTCATATTAATGCCTTTGAGAGGTTGCCTGTATTTTCCATTCTTCTTTCATTAGCTGTGCATTACTGAGGGCTGATCTGAATAGAAATTCTGAACCGTCCCTCATCTAGCAGTCGTCAGCCTGGATTTGGTTTCAAACCCTCCGTTAAAGCCTTTTGTCATTTGTTTGAAGTGGACAGTGCCTTCTCTCAGCACAGTAGCTTTGCTATCTTGAATGATAATTGCATAATGACCACCGTCAATGACATATACGCCTTGAAATAGCTCAGGTTTGTACTGGATGAGTAGAAAGGCATTAAGCCATGGTTTACCCTGCTGACAGATTACTAAGAGTCAGGAGGGCAGTGCTGAATGGTCAATCTAATCACAAAAGGCTCTGAAATACATGGTAGCCTGAAGCTGTGAAAAGCCTTTGGCCGCCTCCTACCACGTTTAGGGTTTCTCAGCTTTTAACTGCCCTTGCTTTGTCATTGTACTCTTCAGCTCCCCATTTCTGATGTGAAGAAGGAGAACTGGCAACATGGTACAAAAGGAATATCATGGGAAGGAATACAAATTGAAGATCTTGTTGCAAATCACGCTGGAAAGATTGAGTTAGTTAAACATTTGTTGTTATCGTTTAGTTAAATGTTTGTTTTTATATTTTTGAAAATTATATTTAAATCATAGAGCAAAAGCAAAGCATTCAGCTATACAGCACAAGTTAAGCAACTGTCTAGTCAGTGTCGGAGGTTCGGTCAGATATCATTTCACTGGATAAAAACTGTTTGGTATGTAGCAGTGCTCTTCTGAGAATGGCACTTTGAACATCTAAAAAGGAAGTTCAACATTGAACCATTTGAAATTGAAATAACCGCATGGGCTCTGGCAGAGATGAATGAAGGTCCTGATCAGGAAGGGAATAAAAAGAAGGCTAAGGGCTACATGCTCCTCCAGGAAAATGGAGCCCTAATTGGATCGGAGGCCTTGTGAAAATAATTGATTTTTCTTTTAGTAGCTCTGGCTTCAGATGTCCTCATTTAATCTTTTCCTATTCCTATGCCTTCAAATCAACTTTGTTCCCAGAGAAACTGCCATTTTGAAGTGTTCTTAGTAGAGAAACCACTAGAAATGGCTGAGAGCTCCACATAAAAATACTGGAGATTTACCAGTTTACTGAACCACACACACACATGCAACATAATTAACCCACAATCTTTAAAGGTGTATTTGTATACAAAGCACAGTTGGAGTTGAAAATCTTTTCAAGAGCTTTGTGTCTCTTTTACATAATTAACATTACATTTTCCTGTTCATGTAGTAGTATATTGTATTTTTAAAAGGTGAACACCGTCATTCTAAAGACATAAGTTGAATTATATGTCAAAAGTGTTTTGGAATACATTTTGGAGCAGACTTTCAGAGGAGGCTAAGCGGACCAGACCCTGCAAGTAAGGATTCGCTCATTTTTTAATAACTCAGGCCTCTTGTTGAAACTTTCAAAAGGCCTCTAACAATATTACAACAAAAGTTTGTCCTATATTGTCTGTTCCTTGCCCAGACCACCACTTTCTGAACAAAACAGGGAAGTTTGTCTTCTAAATTTGCAGAACTATACTGTGCTCATACAACTAATTATTCTTTTTGTCTGTACTGTATCCTTCAGGCAATTCAGTAAGGGGCAAATTGGCAGGCTTTTTGTTCTCTCTGCTTAAGACAAAGTAGAAAAAAACAAAGGTTTAGTTGCTGCCTTGCAGGAATGGTATCCATCCGCGCCCGTTCTGTGCTAAGCGTGTGATCAAAGCCCAACCACAGGATGGAAACAAGTGCTGAGCTCTAATCATTTTGACATGTGCTGACAACAAGCTGCTTCTCTGAGGATGCCCTTTTCTTCTCAGGAGAGGAGAGCTGGAGCAGTCGGAGCGCTGATAGGCTGCCAGCGGGGAAGGGAAATGGATATATTTAGTGAAGTGTGCTAAGCATGGATCCCAAACGGGCCCTGGGTCTCTTAGAGAAAAAGGGAATCAGTTTCAACTTTACCGCACTGAATTACATTTTGGACACTTATTGGAGGGGGAATGGAGGACAGATTGCTCTTGGGGGCAGAGTTAAATGGCTCGATCTGGGAGATTGTCCAGTAACAAGCCACAGTACAGGAGTTGGCAATCACAGGGATTGTGGATTGTAATGATCCCCAGAGACCAAATGGGTCCATCAGAATTCTTTTGTAATCTTCAATCCAGTCCTATAATGTAAGTGGATCAGACAGTGCGAGTGCAACAGAGGACACTGAATTCTGTAGGGTTATACAGCGGAACCACAGTAAACGGCACTGACCTTATGTAAGTGGGGCTCGGAAAGGTCACCTCTGCATTACAATACTGATGCAATCACAATAACCTATTGTGCAAACTACAAACGGTGTGTCTTGGGTCAGTCTCGATAGCCAGGTTAGACTGACCACTGGCATCAGCTAAGCTAGCATCTGGTGAGGATTCTCCCACGACATAAGCAGCTGCAGCAGTTGGAGTCTTCTTAGTATATTCTTTGAACTTTTTTTGGGCAAATTTTTCTTTTTTTTCTTTTTAAGAAGAATGAAGTTTAGTACTATTTATTCGCACAAAGGTGGAGGATCTTATCTAAAATGCCTCCTACTCTAAGCGCTGCTCTCTAGCACCCCTGTGTTTTGGTGCAGTGCTGTGAATGTTGAGTGTCTGTTTAGTTACGTACCGGCAGGTTCTGCTACAGGTCTCCTCAGTGATGCCATCCTCATCTTCTCCCCACACGTCCACCGCTGAGAATATCAAGGCCACCAGGACAGCGAAGCAGCACACCAGTGCAAAGATCACAATGCATTTCTGCTGAGACTGCAAGAGAGAGAGAGTGAAAGCGAAAGAGTGTGTGAGTGTGTGTGTGTGAGAGAGAGAGAGAGAGAGAGAGAGAGGGAGAGAGAGAGAGAGAAAGAGTGTGTGTGTGAGAGAGAGAGAGAGGGAGCGAGAGAGAGAGAGAGAGAGTGTGTGTGCGTGTGTGTGTGGGAGAGAGAAAAAGAGAGAGGGATGGAGAGAGAGAGAGAGAGAGAAAACGTTGATTCTTGTTATTTTTACACTCCAGAAATCACTCTAAGAGTACCAATTTCTCAACCCCCCGCCCCAATTTATTGCACACATGGCAAACCAAGTGATAACAGTGCGTTGTCAAGGGAATTGCACAGGAAAAGTGTGTCAGCACAGCAAAGTGCATGGACACATGTTCATGTTGGTCCATTCAGAAGGTGACCCAGAGGGAAGAGTGTTTTTTTTACTTACAGGTTATTTATGGCACCACAGGCCTGACATGTTATTGTCAGGCTGAACCCAAATGCGCTACAATGACCCCTATTTGCACAGAATGTGACAGTGAGGGATGAGCTTAAGTGTTGCCATGG
This sequence comes from Clupea harengus, assembly GCF_900700415.2. NCBI lineage: Eukaryota > Metazoa > Chordata > Actinopteri > Clupeiformes > Clupeidae > Clupea > Clupea harengus. The sequence goes on along the minus strand of NC_045164.1, from coordinate 1,936,638 downwards.
GAGAGTCAGCTCTGGAAGGCTTTTGCAACCTGCAGAGGTTCCCCTCTGAACCAGTATTACACAGGAAAGATGAAGCCAGCGCTTGGCTGTAGGAGACAATATGAGGAATACAAATAATATCTTTCTACTGCACATTCATCTGTGTGTTCCAGTAAAGTGAATGTCACAGAGACCGTTGGTTCTGTGTTCTGTAGTGTATTCCGGATGCAAAGGGTGTGCAGTCAATCCAAGTAAAAAAAAAAAACATGAAAGAAATGTGTAGTGGTCCATGGTATTTTTCATGCAAAGGGCTGTTATAAGTAATGAATACAGGGAATTGCTGCAAGTGATCTTGGGGGCAAGAGAGAATGTTCCATTAATAAAATATCAAAGATATAGTTGAAAAAAATCTTCAAAAGCTCAGGATATAAGCATAGGGTTTCATTGCCCTCAATAAGCTTAACGTCGTTATACATGCTACATTAATCCTATTTCCAATCCAAACAAGGCCCTAAACTGTAAAACACTCTCAGGCAAGAGGTTTATGTAGGAGGTGTATATTAGTGGAACTCATCTGTTCACTCCAATTGCTCCAAGAAGGCAAAGCTAACAGACAAGATTCTAGATTGACTATCGAGCATTCTCTTTCTTTCTTTCTTTCTTTCTTTCTTTCTCTCTTTCACACCCACATGCGCACACACACACACACACACACGCACACACACATCTTCTACGATATCATGTATGACCTCTGCCAGCCACAGCAGAGCACACGGCACGTGTGAAGTATTTGTTTACAAGAGTACACGGAACTGGAAAGCTGGCCTCTCCAAGCTTGAGACTGTGCCAGCTTTGTCTGAGGCACGGGCCCAGAATCAATAGAACCTCATTACAAAAGCAATTATCTTTGATTGAAAAAAAAAAAAAAAAAAACACAAACCCACACACACATGCACAAGAATACCTCTCCAAGCAGTGCTCATTAAAAATGATGCCCACCCCTGTGAAATTCAAACTTTATACTACCTCTGAAAACTTTAAAGAACAGATTCCACCTTTGTCAACACAAACCAGTGCACAGCTCCATTGGCCACCAACGTCCCATAGTTTCTGACACTTGATGCTTTGGAGTAACTTGAAGCCATAGCTTGTATCAAACTTGAGGATTATTACAACTTTTAGACCATTGCACTGTTGCACTGTTTGTTTTGTATTGTGTTGTAATGTATATTTTGTGTAAGCACATTGAGAGCCACTTTACTTCACCAAGTCAAATTCCTTGTTTGTGCAAACTTACTTGGCCAATAAAACCTGATTCGGATTCTGATTCTGAACTTCAGAAAATGCTGTTTCAAAGATAGACACCACAATTAACTCCCAGAACCTTTGAAGACCTCAAAATATTCATGACATCTTATATTAGGCCAGCAGAGGTGTGCTGTGGTCCCAGTATATGCAAAACATCAGTTCTATCAGGATCAAATGCTCATTTTGAGTAGAATTTCCATAATTATACATTTTTTTAATTTCAAGAGCACAGAAGTATGTGGAAGTATGAAAGCATGATACAAAACATGACACATTTTTTGCAATAGGAGGGTGATGACAGGAGGGACTGCAGGACCCTCTGAATTATGTATTAGAGTGTCCAAATACAGTTGGATCTTCCCTGACAAATACCTCTGTGTTAAGTTAGGCCAAGTATCCCTTTCAAATGTACATCATAGTCTGTCAAAAAGACACAACATAAGTTTGTATTCCCTTTAGATGAAATGCTTCCAGCAGCAGGAACATTCAAAAATAACTAGGTACTTGTGCTGTTAGTCAAGTTTGTCTGCATGAGATGAAAGCCACCCAAGTTGAAATTGTGTATAGACTATTCTGTCCAGGCTATCAAAAATGATGGATTGATAACTATAAGCTCAGGAAATAATTGAGGAAATAAGTTTTGTATTTTATTTTGAGAATCAGAGAGATGGACCGGTTAGGGATTTGGCAACACTGGTCAGCAGTTTTGATAGCAGTTCAAATAGATATGGAAATGCCGGAGGGGTGTTAGTCCACATCACATTCCTCTTGCAGCCAATTTTCAGAAATAAAACAGATGACAGAGTAACAATACAAATCTGTTTGTTTGTGGTCCCGGCAGACGTCGCCAGATGGTTCCTAATCCAAAATAAATAATTTAGTAGAGACTATGGAGAGTACATCTCACCTTTTGATGTGGTGAAGGTGACAAAAAGGAATGATGGCAGATTTTGACACCTCTATACATGGGTACACCAAGGATGTATATACCCAAACCCTGCCTATCATAAAACTTGAGTTTTGAAATTGAGTTGTAAATGTATAGCTGTGAATGGTGAATCATAAAAAGCTGTGTGCCAACAGTCTTTCATCCTCTCTTCACTTTGTTATCCTGCTGCCAAAGCATTGAGAGATGGGCTTAGCCTTGATTCACACACTCACATTCATTTTGTTAAATCCGTCACTACCCTTGGCCCTGACAGTGTGTGTGTATGTGTGTGTGTGTGTGTGTGTGTGTGTGTGTGTATGTGTGTGTGTGTGTGTGTGTTCCTTTCCACTTTCAGAGGACTGGAACTCAGCTGCTAAATCAAACAGTTCACTTTTCATGAAGGCTTCACTGAAAAATGCACTGCTGCAGCAGGCAGGTCTTGGAATGACTCGACGGGAGATTTCAAGGAGAGTGCCGAGGCAAGCTGTGCTTCTCAGACAGTGATTGGGTAGAAATGCAATTAGCTACGATAGCTGCCTGATATTTTTCACGTCAAATAAAACCATATGGTCTATCAATGTCCTGGAAAAGACTATTACAGACACAACACACTGCAGGGAACGCAAAAAGAATATCTGCAAAAGAGTATACGACGCAAGAACGAAAGAATACTTTTAATGGGATTCCAGGTTTACAGTCCACCTCATATCCACATTTCAGTTCGAATGGTGTTGGTTAAAGCGAGGGCAAGTGAAAGCGGTCACATCCAATGGCACTTAAAAAGGTTGGTAATAAAACACCACTGTGGCCAGTGGATTCTCTAAAGGTTGGGGGATTTGTGCTAAATTGGTTTCCTGAGGAACGTTTTTAAAGCAATCAAGCTGGTCAATTTGACAGGTACAAATGATCCTCTACAGACAGTGGCATCAAAGCCTCTGCCTGAGATTTTCTCTGGGAATGATGCCCATGATGGCTCACATACGGCAGCCACTGCATCACCAGGTCAGCTCTGGGGCTTTTTGAGTGTTATTTATTCCCCCTGATACCAAACTATAATGGATGCTCAGGATGGAAAACAATAAGAACCTGACCTTATTTAGTTTGACATGGTGATGTGTCATTTAATAAAAGCACAGCTAGGTTTCTTGGCAAAGGATAGGAGCTGCAGTTTGTTCTATTACATGGTGAAAATCTGCAGTCTTACAGATGTTTATCAGTGAAATATGACTGTGTTGTATTACAGAATTACAAGGGATGGATGCATACGCAGTGCCCCGTTTAATCTTGTGATGTATCATTCAATCAAAGCACGGCTAGGTTTCTTGGCAAATGAACAGAGATGCGGTTTGTACTATTACATGATGAACATCTGCAGTCTTCCGGATGTTTATCAGTGAAAGATGACTGTGTCGTATTACAGAATCACAAGGGATGGATTCATAGGCAATGTCCCTTTTAATCTCACGGCTTGTGTTATGCTTCTGTGAATGAGTCACACAAGGTCAGTTCCTGCTCAGCTCCTGTCTCTCGTCATGGTCTCGGGAAGCTCTGCACTGACACTCTCCACATGCAGGTGATGTTTGCATCACATTTAGCCCAGTCCTTCCTCAGGTTCTGTTTGCCGCCACAGGACAATGCTGTTGTCAAACAGAGTGACAGTCTGGTCTGCTCTTGCTCATGGTATCAAAGAGAAACACTGTGGAATTAACAAGGACTTTTTTTCCCCCAAATGTCCAGGCACATTCTCAGTCCTACTGGCAGTCTGCAGTCAGAGAATTATCTCTGGTAGGATTGGATACATCTTTTTCTCTTCGGAAGAGTTTAAATGCTTAAAGTTCTTTTCTATTTTGAAGATTCTAAATGCTTAAAGTTATTTTCTCTTAGGAGGATTTTAAATTTAAAGTTTAAATGCTTAAAGTTCTAAAGAGAAATGTAATTGCTTTCTTGGTCTTGAAGTCGGTGGACCATCCACCCCTGTGAGGTGTTCGCATCCACCCCTGTGAGGTCATATCCACCCCTGTGAGGTGTTCGCATCCACCCCTGTGAGGTCATATCCACCCCTGTGAGGTCATATCCACCCCTGTGAGGTGTTCGCATCCACCCCTGTGAGGTCATATCCACCCCTGTGAGGTCAGATCCAACCCTGTGAGGTCATATCCACCCCTGTGAGGTGTTCGCATCCACCCCTGTGAGGTCATATCCACCCCTGTGAGGTGTTCACATCCACCCCTGTGAGGTCACATTCACCACTGTGAGGTCACATCCACCCATGTGAGGTCACATCCACCACTGTGAGATGTTCACATCCACCCGTGTAAGGTGTTCGCTGAAGCTTACTTATGAGACAACAAAATGAGGTAATTCTCTTTTCTGGGGCCAAAATTAGAAATGTAACTCATCATAGCAGGCATATCACTTTTATTTACTGGAGTTATAAGGATGCATTTGAATAAAAATGCTTGCCAAAAGATACACTGTGAGTGCAACTGAGTTATGACCAAGCCACATTTGGTGGACATATCTAGACTGCTGAAAACAATGGTACGTGTCAGCTCATCTTTCATCAGATATAATAAAAGATGGTATCAGACAAGGGCTGGTGCCATCTGGTATAGGTCTGTGGTGGCAGCTGAAGCAGGTGAACAGAGGCACACATGCTGTTCTGAATGTATGCTAAGCATTTCAGTTTTCATCAGCCCTCTGGTTACATTGCTCTGCCGGTCAATGAAGTAGAAGCTCTATCTTCAAAGCAGATAGATGCTGGAGGGAACTACAGGGAACATCAAAGGTACTTTGGAATTCTGCATTGCTGGTGGTCTGTGGTGGGGTGTGGGAAAGCTAGGCTATATTGGGTGACTTACAAAATCAATTTAACTTCCATTACAATTCAGTTATCTCTATGACAATACATGCATGACTTAGTAAACTGGAGTTTGGTGAAGTAGGGAAACAATTTTGGAACCTACTAGTTGATTCTTTAGAAAACAAAACACACTATATTCCTGATAAGCATTACAGAGTGAGAGGGGGAAGATGTCTGGCGCTGTTACAATCACTGGCTATGATGAGCCAAGACATTTCACAAAACTGCTCATCATCTTCTAATCAGTGGGAGGGATTGTGTGGCCATCTATCATTTGCGTCTACAAAGGCAGTAGGGTTAGTAGTGATTGTCTGGAGCCCCCACTGGGCTTGTTCATCCTCCTCCCTCATCCAGCCTGACATATTTGCACAGACAGTCAGCGCCGCTCTCGTTCTGAGAACTGATTTACAATATCAATACAAACATGTAACCAGTAAATATATCGTCCTTCGTGAGTTTAAAGGTAAGCCTGTAATCAGTCACTCCTCTTGCCAGACGGGTTAGAGGAAGCTTTATGTGGTTGTAAGATGTGTTTAAGATATGATGACAATATTGTATGAGTTTGTGACTTATCTTCCTTTGCCAGGATGTGTCTGCTGATGTGATTGGGTAAATACAAACTCACGTTTCCTCAGGTTAGTTTAGTCTCCTCAGTAAAATGGATGAAACGCACACGTAATTACACAATTCCAATTCCATCAGTGACCACCCTAGCTCTTTCCACAGAATTGATCCAATTATCAGACATGCACCATGTGTCATTCGTGAGGCTGTTGTCAATTATCCTGTGCTAAACACGTTTTTCATGAATGCAAACAACTATATTGGTACCAGACACCATGGGCGATGACTTGTGTCTAAACCTATTAGGTTCTAATGACACCATGTCTCAATCTATTTTCCATTTCTTTGATCAGTAACAAGTAATCTTCTGCAATCAATCTTAATTCAGTAACTCTTTTGTATTTGGTGGTCATGTCAACAGTCACCAATGTAAGGGTATGCATTGTAGCAATAAAATCCAGTTATCCAGTTGATCTGAAAGAATTGGGCATCCTTCCCTTTCCTGACTCTGTTGTCCTTTTGTGTTGTAGTGAAACATAACCCCAATATAGGGTTTCTCTGGAATATGCATCCAACCATTCTCTATTTAGAGTATTAGAGTATTTCGAAATAAGCATCTCTAACCACAGTGCTCACTAACTCTCAGCCAGTCAGGAATCGTTTACAAGGATTCATCACCATGTGTTTTAATCATTTTGGTCTGAATGGTGCAGTGCAGTTAGTTGCACACAGAGAAAAGAGGGATCTGTTTGGTGGTATTTAGATTATGTTAACCTATTATGTTATTAGATTATGTTATGCCAGAATTGGCTTCTTTAGCTTTAAAAGAAGATAACCTTTCTCAGACCTTTCCCCTTTCTTTCACTTTTTTAACGTAAGCATAAAGTCCAAGGATTAAAAGATCCCAGGGGTTACTGGAATTGGGTCAAAACTAGTGTAGGAATGAATATGAGAGCTGGAATCGATACCCGTCCTGCAGGTTGGTCACTCGCTGAGCCTGCCTGGAGCTTGGGAGACCAGTGCTGGTCTCTGAGCATGGGTCATCGACCGTGGCCAGGACCCTTTTGATCAATAAGTCAATTAAAGCTCCATTAAGCCAACATGAGAGCCCCCAGACTGCTCCAGGCTGCCATGCCATCCTCCTCCTCTCTCCCAGATCCCCCAAAGCGCAGAGCTGAGCACAGATCAAGCAAGAGGACCGGTGGTGCAGAACGAGAAAGAGGATGTCAGATCCGAGGAGACCAGTCCCAGAGTTTCATGAATATACACAGTATATATATAGTCAGTGGGGTGTGAACGTCGCTGTCAAAACGCTTCCCCAAAGTTTTTTACCTTGGGAGTAAGTTTAATGGGCTGTTTCAGCATGGATGCTGTCCAGTCGTGCTCATTCTGCTAAGACTTCCATTTGTGTAAAATGTTCCTCTTCCTGTTTCTAGCTTGTCAGCGTATCTGTGTAGGTATCACATTGCTGCTGGCATTTCACTATCCCCTGTCTGGTCAACACCAGAGTTTTGTGTGGAATCAGCAAGCTCCAAATTTGCACTGTCGGAGATAGAAAATGGCCTCAACAATGTAGGAGATTTGATCCTCTTATTTGTTTCAACCCAAAGGAGGTAGATATTTGGAACCATTTAGGCTACTACCTACAATGCTATCAAGCCACAATGCTATCATCAAGGCCAATGATACAAATAATGTTTCAAACAAGACTTCATCATGAAGCAGGACCCTAGATGCATAATCAGTGCTCTCTGGAATGCAATCAGCTGGTTATAGATGTCCGTTTTAAAAATGACTCATCCGCCAATATTTACTCGAGAACAAAAGAAAAAATACCTAAGGCAACAGAAAATGCTAAGCCTTCTGTCACTTTCTTTGGCGTCAGGGGCATCGCTAAGCCTATTGGGGGGTCTTTCATTAATATATGACTAAAAATGTGTTATCCCTGCGTGATGATTAGTTTAAGGTAGACTACAGTTTACTAAATTTCTTTAAGTGAAAGAAATCGCTAGAATAATGTTACATCACTTTGGTGTCTTTGCCTTCTTGTCTCTTTAGTATTTCTGTTTAATCAGGTCATTGATATTGGCAGAATTTTATGTTTTGAATGGTCATGATAATGCAAAACCTCCAGTTTCCCGCACGAGAATAAACAGAATGTAAGTAGGCCTATATGCGCATAATAAATACAATTGCTGTAAGCTGATTCATGTCAGATCCTAACAATAAAAACTTTAATGATCTACTGCGCACCAACCTGGCCCAGAAGCCGTTTGTGTAACCAGTTGTGGGCAATGCTTGTGTGAACACATACTCTGAGGCCTATTTTTATCCCCCTAGTGATGGCCCCCCTGACCACAGTTGTCTATTGACGTTCGTGTTTGGCATTGAAACATCGTTGGAGCTAGGTGGAAACGACAACTGAAAGATTGGCGTGTTCCGACAGATTTCACGTAAAAACACCACTGTTATACTATAAAATAACAGACCTCTATTTTAGCTGAAAAGTTAGTTGCGGTTGCACAATTTAGCAAAGGACTCGATGGATTGCCGGTTTGAGGGGGTAGGGTGACGGTTTATTCTTTGTATTCTAGGCAACAGACCAGAAGCACACACAACAGGCTACGATGGAAAGAGAGAAGGAGAACTGGTTAGGAGATATGGTCCATAGTGTAGTGTCTAAAAGGCTGGCCTTGTCTTCAAAGGTCGCAATGTCTCCTCAATGTCCCAGCATCACTCCTTGCTCCGTTTTCTCACTTCACGTAGTGGTCGGTGTCTCCACACGGCAAAGCTACAGCAGAACCTAAGTTCTCTCTGTGTTCCGTATGACGTTCTTTCTCTTCTCTCATAGCATACAAGTTACATTTCAGTTATAGGAAGTTATTATAACTTAACATAATGGGTGTGCCTGGGGTCTGGTTCAAGGTGTAAGGAAAGGGAACAGTATGGGCTAGATATGAAAGGTGTGAGTATCAGACAGGGAGGGTCTTGCTGACCATTTGTGTGTTAATGAATGTGGCGTGAATGTGATACATTCTTACGGGGGAGGAATTCACATGAGTTGCAACTCCTTAGACAGTATATCAAAAACACTATTATTCTTCACAATATTCTTCAGCATGTATGTAACTCTCAAAGGCACGATATGTGGCTAGGCGGTGAGGGGGGGGGGGGGGGGGGGGGCACTGAAACCCATCTCCGCACCTGTCTGCCCCGTCAGCTGAGGCAAACCGGGGCGTTTTCACTGATGCTGCAGCCTTCAACCATCACAGATGTGACAACAGCGCGGGAAGCAGAAATGCTGATCCTGACAGCCGCGTGGTATAATGAGCTGGCTGATGGATGAAAGGAACGGGAGGGAAAAAGCGCATCGGAGGGAAGTGTAAACACGCTGACCTTACACTGGCCTTATCAAATTTCCCATTCAAGACATTGGAAAGGCCCTCAAAAACATCAACTTGTCCAAAATTGGTCAGCTGCAACGAAATTCTGTAGTGTATCTGAAAACGCATTCGCAACCTCATGGCAAGGATGAATTGGTTGGCTAATTAAATAAAGGGCAGGCACAATGGGCGGAAATTATAGCTGCCAAGATGAGAATTGACAGTTGATTAATTATTCTCTGCAGATGAATGGGTGTGTGGTAAGCCTGACGGTTAATTCCAACATTTACAGAGGATGAATTTAGACTGTACTCTATACTCTCGGTATACAGGCTAACTATGTCTGCTCGCGGTTTTTTTCAAGCTACTCCATTGTTATAATATCTGTGCTCGTTTGTTTACAATTTGTCATCATGAAAGCGTGTCTTTAAATTAGGGCAAGATACAATTTTTATGGATTTCCCATAAAATGAAAACTGAAAAACAAGATAGGGTTTGGCTTTTCAAAGCTTATTTCCATACATGTTAGATCTTAGAATAAACCATGCCAGTCCAATTAGTATTCCACACGATTACCAAGAAGCAATACAGAAGACAAGCAGCCTTAATATAGACAGCAAATTAATGGAACCCATTACGTCTTCCGTAGTCCTGAAGCACATACAGTATGTTCCTAAGATTGAATTATCTCACATGGGCCCTCGTTTGTGTTGTCCAATTAGTTGTGTGTGTGTGTCTGTTTGTGTTTGTGGGGGGGTGATGAATGGGTCGGTGTGGTTCTGTGAAGGTTCAGAAGCAGGCGCGGGGGTGGGGGGGGGGGGGGCATTAGCTCTGTCTGTCCCACTGTATGGCTCTCTCAGGGCTCCTAAGCAGTCTTTGCTCCTCCATTTGGTCTGGCAGAGGACAACCCCTGAAAGCCCGACAGTGACTGACATGTGAACCCATTGTGTCCACTTGTCCCTGTGACCTGCACAGACCCCAAAAAGCCACTGTGGGACCCTATACACAGTCAGAGCAAAGCTGCTTTGTGTGGTTGGGGGATACTGTTGAGTTCTATGTGTTGAGAGCAAAAGTAACTTAACCTGGTTTATTCAGTGGGTTTAGAGGTACCCAGGTTAGAGGGACTTCATGTTATATGTCTCGGCATGTGTCCGTAGCCATTTTTCACCTGGCTTTCAAAGCACTTTGTGACTAACTAACAAATAAAGTTGGCCCTAATATTAAAATCAGCATTCACAAAAAGTTGGATCCTTCAATGATCTGAAAGTATTTTAATGACTACGCAACTTTTTGAATGAAAACTTAAGAGAGCAAGTAAATCATACTAGTCATACAAAAAATCTAAGCTCTGAAACACAGTTGCTCTTATGTAAGAGTTGTTTAACCTAGAAACATCTTAGGACCTACTTATCGGGGCGGACATACTGCAGTACAAATACAGTTAAATTGACAGCTGCAAGGGTATCTCCATAGGGACAGATGTAAAGAACACAGAGTATTGTTGGGACAATCAACACAGTTTTGCGCATTTGGATGCTATGCCTGACTTGGCTGCACATCATTATTGACTTTGCTTCAGACTGGAATGCATGCATGATGTTTACAAAGTTCCAAATTCAAATAGGACAATTTTTAGCCAAGGGACCTTCTCACACAGCGGGACTGCATGATAAAAAAAACTCTGTGATTACCATTTTAGCACAAATCCCACTCAGTGACAAATAGATGCTGGAGAACAAACAGCACAGAAACTGCTGCGTTGTAAGACAGGGGGACTGAGTAGTGGGGTGCTAGGGACTGCAGGACAAACACATGAGTAACTGATTGGGCTGCGGGCTCGGCTGTGAAAACATTATCATGTTATTAAATGCTACAATGCAAAGCCTTTCCAATGGCTCTGTTCGAAATGTACCTCTCGGCATTTGGACAAAGCCTTTGAAAGAAGGTTTGCCGTCACTCCTCTCCAGTGAATGTGTGCCTTTATGTTTGTGCTTATTTTTTTGTGTCTGTGTGTGTGTGTGTGTGTGTGAGTGTGTGTGTACTTTCTCTGTGAGTTTATCTATTTATGTGTGTGTGTGTGGGTGTGTGTATTTTTGTGGCAGTGTGTGCGCACGAGTGTGTGTGTGTGTGCGTAGGTACACTCTACAATACAACTCTGCTCGTAGACAGCGACAGTGAGTGGGCAGGCTGCTGATAGTTAGCAGTCTGAGTGGACTGGCTGAGAGTGGAGTGATTGCACTAAGAGAAGGACGACTGTCAGGGCCACTGATGGCTCCAGGTACAGCATCACAGCTCCGAGACATCACAGAGACCTGCTCACTGAGCACCCGAAAGAAAATCTTTACTGTGTGCACTGCTGGCTGGCCCAGAAAACAGCTTTGCAAACAGTCTCCTACAGCTGAAGCTCCACAGCTGGCATTAACACTTCAGTTTCGAATCTCAAGTGGTAACTGTGGTGGAAATTGACAACCGGATTAATGAAATGCAGATGTGCAAAAGTATTTTGCTTTCTGGATTAAAGGGCATTAAATCTGAATTAGACCATGCTTTACTTGACTTAATTTGGTTTTTGGTGAAGGTTATGTAAAGACAGCATTCAGACTGCCGGAAAATGAGAAACCTATTAATGAGCCACACTATCCTGTCCTGACTTTTCCGGAGTCCTGACTTGAACATTATTAACAGCATTGTTCTCTCCTAGAGCAGAAACTCCATAGCTGGCCTTTAAATGCCAGCTATGGTGGTGGAGACGGTGGAACTTGACAACCAGATAAATGATCTGCAGATGTGCTGAAGAAGACTATCTGTGCTAAAGCATTTTTGTTGTTTTGTTGATAAAAGTCTACTTTTATCTAAAGGTCTAAGTCTACAAAATACATTGTTTTACTCTATTTAATATGGTTTGCAATGAAGAGGGAGACAAAGACAAAGTGCTCAGACTGCCGAGAAATGATCATAGAATAAGCCAGGAATTGTGCCCTCACAAATACATTTCTCACTTGCAAGGTGCAAAATACATCCCATAATTCAACCAACACCCAGGGAAAAGGCACATCCACCATAAGCAGCAGCACTATCATCATCATCAGCAGCAGCATGAAACAACATTCCCTTTTTCCCTCTCTACCCAGACTCAAGTCAACTGTGAAATATAATAACAAGCCCTAACCACAGGGATGAGCTGCAGTCCAACTCCATTGACTGGCAATAGTGAGATCTCTCAGTGACTCACAAATCAACCTGTTTCGCCTCTGTGAGTGAGTGAGTGAGTGTGTGAGAAACTCACATTCACAAGAGGAGAGGAAAATCAGTGAACCAAGAGCAGAGGGAGCAGCACAGTGCAGTGAAATGTCAGCTCCGCTTGCCTGCAGTGATAGCACATGACAGGAGAAAACCACATTCTGAGATGCTCCTAGCTGAAACATATATGGACACACTTTAGAGAGAGAGAGAGAGAAACTCACCTTCATGATGCATCTCTGTCAGTGGTTTAGAGTAGTGAGTCCACTGGATCACCTTTATGTCTCTGCCTCAGTGTGTTTTACTGAGAGAGAGGCATGTCTATCCTGTCTGTCTGTTCACAGGGCTACTTCTTCGTTTCACTTGACAGCTGCACTTTAGGCACTGCGAGGCTCGAGGCAGATGAAAGGCATCGCACACACTTTTCAAACAGGAAGCCACTGATTCCTGGCATGCTGCTATCAAGTCTCTCGCTCTCTTTTCTCCCTTTTTCCACCCCTTTGTGGAAGAGAGGGAGTGAGTAAGAGTTAGCAAGAGAGAGAGAGAGAGAGAGAGAATGAGAGAGAGAAATTTCATTCTCGTCAGCACTGCCTCAGTAGTGGAGACACTCCCACCTACCCTTGCTGTCCAATGCAAAGCTTGCCTGTCCTCAGCCCCCTCCCTCTGTGCCAGACACCACGGCGATGCTCAGCATCTGAGTTCAGCTCAACAGAAAAAAGCTACATAACACACACACACACACACACAGACACACCTGCTCAGCCACTAACTATCTCTCTCTTTCACACACACACTTTTCAAGCTGCTCTCTCTCCCTTGTAATCTTGTCACAATCTGTCTTTCTCTCCCTCTCTCTCTCTCTCTCTCTCTTTCATACACACACACAGACACACACACTCAGTTACTATCTTTCTCTCTCTTTCAACCTAGACACATACATTCACACACACACACACACACACACACACACACACATAGTCTTATACATGTACAGAGTATCATGGATTTGAATATCACTTCACACACGTTAGGACAACAGTGCTGACAGCAGGCGGTCTGGCGCTGGTGACGAGGTGTGGCACAGTAGAAAATATCTCCTCAAAACCCTATGTGAAATTTAATACGAGACTCATAGTCGGTGCTGTACACCGTGTCAACAATCAGCACTACACACACACAGCGATTACTCCCTCCGCCCAGACACCTATAGAAGAAACACACACACACACACACACACACACACACACACAAGCTGATGACCAGCATTATTTCAGCTGCAGGGCAAGAAGGGGGAAAACATTTAAATGCTTTTTCGTGGATGACTGCCTAATATACGAACATTACTCGGTGGCACTTAATTAAGAGGAGACCACACATCCGTAATAAACCGTCATGTCCCTCCCTTTTTTTCCTCGCCTGCTTGTCGGAAGCGAGGTGCACTTCCACACCACTGCGAGGCTGCAGTGTGTTTGCGCAGTCAAGAGAGACACGCATGTTTCATGCATTGGCCAGTGGAGCACAGGAGAGACCTTGAATTTCAATGGAACTACTACTCGACATGGCACGAGAGGCACCCGCTTTTAAATAGTACAGCCAGCACAAAATTGGGGCCTGGACGGTTCACATAATTGCGGTGCTGTGTTTAGGGCTGATAGCTCATCGGTGTACCAGGTGGCTGTTATGTCTATGCTTTTGGAGTGAATATTTCATAAGCACTGCTGATCAGAGGCATTAGGCTTCTGCTGAGCTAGTGGGGAGGGGAGTGGTGTGGTGCATATGTTTGTGGTGTGTGTTTCTGTGTATATGTGTGTCTTAAATCTCATTGAGTGTGTGTATGTGTGTGTGTACTGTGTGTTTCTGTGTTTATGTGTGTCTTTAAGTCTGATTGAGTGTGAGGGAACCAGTGCAGGGGTGATGAATGAAAAGTAGCACAATCTCTCCAGTAGAGGGAGCTCTCAGCTAAACTTTTCAACTCCACAACTTTCTCCTCCAATCCACAGGAAGAAGTTGAGGAGTACAGAGAGGATGAATGCAGTAGTAAACCTGTTTTGAGGACATTTTCTGTGGCTGCTATATGATTATCAGTCACAGAAAAAGAGGGGTAGATTCATGTTTGTTTTAATGTTAATTCAGCATTTGGCCACTATTTTCTCACTAAAGGCAAAATATATAGTTGTTGTTGTGTGTGGACTGAAAGCAATGATGAAATGTATCAATGTTTTTGTGCCTTTTGCTACTTTAAAAGTTCCTGACAGGTCAGTAGATTACCTAATAGTTTTGTACTCAAATAAAACACAACTGTTCTTTCGCTTATAGGTGAAAGGTGGTGGGACAAAGAAGTCTGCAAGTAACAATCTCACTGAAGCATCCAGCATAATTTATTAATGTCATTTCTTAATGTTCCCACATCAATAACCCTTTGCTGGCTTTACACCTCTTGCCCCGCAGTAATCATTTTATAGCTATGGTGCTAAAGAGTGACAATATAAAGCTATAAAACTTTCTTTTAGTATTGTATGCCGTCAGACCAGTTATTATCACTGATCTCCCTCAGCGGTCTGTGCGTGCGTGCGTGTGTGTGTGTGTGGCGTGTGTGTGTGTGTGTGTGTGTGTGTGTGCATGTGGGGTGAGAGCAGGGGGCTTGTGGGTTATGCTGCTCACAATGAGATCTAATGAGAGACACAGCTGACTGCAGATGGTGGAAGATAAGAGGGGGAATAAACACTACTCATTCAGGACCAGGGCCAGGAACATCACAGCCATGATCATCAGAGAGAGATGGAGAGAGAGCAGAGGGAGATAAAGAGGGGGCAGAGGGAGATGGAGAGGGGGCAGAGAGAGATGGAGAGAGAGCAGAGAGAGATGGAGAGGGGGCAGAGGGAGATGGAGAGAGAGCAGAGGGAGATGGAGAGAGAGCAGAGGGAGATGGAGAGAGAGCAGAGGGAGATGGAGAGGGGGCAGAGGGAGATGGAGAGGGGGCAGAGGGAGATGGAGAGAGAGCAGAGGGAGATGGAGAGAGAGCAGAGGGAGATGGAGAGGGGGCAGAGGGAGATGGAGAGGGGGCAGAGGGAGATGGAGAGGGGGCAGAGGGAGAAAGAGAGAGAGGGAAAGACAGAGGGGGGGCTAAGAAAGAGACATGGCGGAGCGGAGGGAGAAAGAAAGATACAGGAAAAGAGAGAGAGAGAGAGAGAGCGAGAGAGAGAGAGGATGAACGAGAGAGGATGAACATGAGCACCTGCATTAGTAAACAGCAGAGAAGAAGACTGTCAGAGTTGTATGCTCCCTGTTACTACATCCATCCATTTGAATCTATCCTCTGAGGAAACAAACCAAATTGATTGTGCTGGATTAATAAATGAATGGCTCAAACGTGCTGAATTTACAAATGGATGGTATACACAGGAGGTCCATCAATTCTACATGCCTGCTGCAGCCCCAGTAACAAGGCACACTATACACTTACTGTTGTAAAGGCCTGTGTGGAAAATCTAACTTTGCAGTCACTTTGAATCTATTCACTTACTCACACTAGCCTGCCAACATTCTGTTAATTGTGATGCATAACAGTTGGACCCCTCATTTTCACTCTATGATCTCACAGATGGCGCACAAGATGGAACAGATAGAGCTTTGCCATTAAAGGTATGCACCCTGTGCAATTTACCAGAAAGCATGTTCTCCCTAGACAGGATGAGGAGGTTATTTTATCAGTGCACAACCTCACAGTCCAGTTCATTCAGCTCACAGTCATTCCTCTTTGATATGAAGGCCAGAGCATGGCTTGGAAATTTAAAACCCTCTTGAGACAAATATCCCCATATTATAATGACGCAACCTGCAGTTTCTCCACAGTAAAGGCTGTATACTTCTGTTAAGCTGAACTAGAGGAAGCCAGCCAACAGCCATTAGGAATGCAGTTCACTAGAGCCTTTGATGATTAATGAACAGCTCTCGTTTGTGTGCCTCATGTTTTAGCTGGTAGGAAAGGCACAGAGTCAAGTAATATCACACTTTATGCCTGCATGTGGTGGAACAGTAGCCTGGTATCTATTATACAAAGCTTTTTAATAATTACAAGGACCATTGACTGTGGATCTGAATTTCTATTGTTATTGGGTTTGTGTCAGCAGTAATGTGACTTGTGTTATGGACAAGTGCTATCTTGTCATTTATCTGCCGTGAACAAACTGAATAGCTGCCAAGTTGCTGTATTTTAGATTAAACATTTAAAACATTTAAAATCCACCACAGATGATAAGCTGTGAAATGTTGATAATCTGACTGCCAGACAGATACGCTTTGTGGACTGCAATGCTTCACATGCCTCTAAGAACATTTCCCAAACCACTTTCTTATCTTTCCTAGTCGGTCACAACTGTATTTCTCTCTCTCTCTACCCCCCCCCCCACACTCGACTCACATAGTTGTTCTAGACAGATGAAGCAGGTTCTTAAACTGCAGCCTTGAAAAACACCCTTAGTCTTCAATGTGCTCTATGTGTATGCCTTAGAGACCAGCATGGCAATAAATGCATACATTTATGCGCAGTCTCTGCTGTCTCTCAGTAAAATTAATGGTAGGTGTTATTACACTAACATGTTATGACAAATATGAACGCGTACAGAAACTGCCATTCATCACATGTGCCTCTGACTACCATTCCTCATCTCAGCCCGGTCTTGTCTCCTCTGTCTCTATAACGATGGTGTGGTGTAATCACTGGTGCTACCGTGGTGAGGATGTAATCCTTGCCGCCGGCCATTCTCACAGGCCAAGCAATCATTAAGATTTCCATGCAGCACAGTACGGCACAGCTGAAACCTATAGGGAACCCACTGACCTTGAATTCGAATATGAGTGCTATAGAGCTTTCATACAGTAACGGCAAAGGATGCTACAATATGATATAACACATTAAAGTGTCTATAAGGAATAATGGCAGTTCTTCCGAACTTAAAGGCAGATTCCAACCCTGTGTGCTTTATCCCACATAGTTTTCATAGGATCAGATTAGATTAGGATTCTTAGGAAACGTGTTAGAGTTGTGACTATCCACACATGAAGTGGGCAGCACTGCATAGGCACTCAGTGTAAAGAAAGAAAGGTTTACAGACACAGGTCTTTCTACAGTAGATGATTTCATGATAATTAAACATTACACCGTATGAGGAAATCATTTTAAATACTCTTTGGCAACAACAAAGCCCCTTATCGACCACTGAATAAAGTGGATGTCTCATTAAAATGGGAATGTATGCTTAATTATGTGTGAAAGTAAATTATTTAACATAATTTCCCCTTGTACATTGCACTGATTTCCTTAGGCATAGGCTACTCATAGTCCACTGTCAAAAGACATGCTCTTCAACACAACACAAAAAATAAATAAATGATAAATGAATGACCTGAGAAAATGCCTCTGTTCAGAGAAAACAGAAGCACAGTGCTTTGGGCCACCAAATATTGTCTCGTCAGCACTGGAATGTGCGCATGCATTTTAATCGCATGGTAATGTAGACGATTGATTATGCAGTCAGCAGGCTGGCTGGCCAAGCTGCAAACCTTCCCACCGAGTTAACATTGTGCTGACACACTAGACTCTGGCTTTAATTAGGTTTTGGGTAAACTGTGAAATTGGTTCTTTGTCGTATATGGCAGTCTTGGTAGGGTGCAGTGCCTTAATTAGAGTAGCTGTGGTGGATTACACATGACACAGCTGAGATTTTGTTTGAGAAGCATGTTGCAATACTAGCAAGGCTCACTCTATGAAGTCTGTAAAGTCTGCCAACACCGCCCCCTTCTGTCTCAATCTCTAGGTGGCGAACAGTTTTAGATAAGAAATAGATAACCGTAACAGCAACAGGTTCACAACTGAGTTATAGTTATAGCTAATTATTAGCACAGGCACTGGCCATGTAATAAACTCTCTACTATTAGTGCACTTGAAAAGGATTACCTCTGTTGAGGACAGCTTTGTAGTCCTTATTTTCTCTTTCTAAAAGCTCCTTCGAAATTAGGAGATGTGTCTTCCTTTCAAACCTTTCACTCAACTGCACAAGTGAAAATAGTACTCTAAAATGGCGGTCCATTTCATACGTTTATGTGCAGTTTCCCTTTAAGTGGTGTTCGGTTTGCCCCTGACAAGTCTGATTAATAGCATCTATGCTAGCCTGATTACCACCCACATTCTAAAATGAAAAACCAATACAGCTCTCACTGCTATCTCAGGACTGAACAGTAGTCCCTGATAGCCGTTAGTGAGATTTTATTAAAGATCGTTTCAGAAGCTAAGCAGTCTTATGTCAACTGGTTTTGAGAAGATGTGATTAGAGAATATTTTTCATATAATTGCCACAATACCAATTAGTTAATTGAGTGTTACGTCTAACATTAAATCAAGGTTTTGCCCACTCAGTCACTGTAACCACAGTTAGCAGAACATGGAACTCTAGTGGACCCACTTGAAGCAAGGTTTATTGTAAATTGTCTTATCCATTTACTAATCATTATCATTATCCGTGTATAGAAATATGCATCTAATATATGTGTAGATTTAATGTAGTGATATAATACTGTTCATGTGGCTGTTGGTGAAAGTACGTAAAAACCACAGATATGGGCTTGTGTTTCTACCCTGCTTTTCATTTAATACCTGCAATGGCATCATTGAGTTAGTGCGGCTGCCAGCCTGGATCCCATTGACTTTGAGCTAAGCGTGAGTGCCTTCTTGGCAGGAGTCGCCAACAAAATGCTGCAGGCTCTGTGCAGGAGTCCTTAGAAATACCCTTGGGGGGGATTTGACTTTCATGGTGTAACTTCTTTTGGAACTGGTCATCTTAAGTATTTAATCCAAAAGGTCAAACTTTGAAAACATCAAAGTCAATTGAAGCAGATTTCCTTAGTTATTGTGCCCCACCTCCATGTTTCTTTTCATCTTCAAAATTATTTATATAATTTAATTATTATATAAATATTTAATTTATTACAATGAAAATCAATTTTAGGACACCTCTGCCACCTTCACTTCTGGCATTTAAAAATCTACCCAAAACAGTATTGGTTAGTCTAGTCTGCAGTGCACACGATTTTATGGACAGTCTTTGGTACTGTTCAACTGCCAACCCCTGAGACAAACCAAGGAGTCCTGTAAGTATCTTTGAGACAAGTACATTGGAAGCCAAGCAGGCTTGTGAAAACAAGTGTACATTTAGAGTAGAGTTTTATTGAGATCTTATCCATGAAGCACAGTGTAGCTGCACAGAACTCCCATTACTTTCTAACACACGAAGGAAGAAAACTGCACACAGTGGGAAAGTCAGCTGAGCACTGCAACATAATAGCTGTATGGAAAAGTATAAATATATCCTGCTGGCCACATAAATATCTAATAATTACATATGATTACCACAGTCTATGTTAACGTTCAACCGGACCATTCGAGATTCTCAGACAATTGAGGATTCTGGATTCTATGTAACAGGTAAGGTATGGCTAAGTGCACGGCATTTGTTCAATTTCAGGCAAGACGAGCCCAATATACTCACTGTCACTGCTGAGATGCTGAATCATCAGTGTGGCTACTTGAGAGAGGAAACTAATCTATCTAATTGGCTCTCTAAATTATTTACAGCTGAAAGGTGTGGATAATCTATATGGTGCCACACGTAGATACACTTTAAAAAGAGGAGGAGGTTAAGAAGAGGTTAACGTTCTCAGCCTAGGGAAATCTTCATGACAAAAGAAATCTGTGCTGTTTGTACCCAAGCTACGTGCTCCATCCCACTTTGCTCTACCTGATGCATACCAAGCTGCTGTTTACGAAATCGGTCCCACACAAAACATTTGATGATCCACTTGTTTTGTTTGTGCCTCCCTCCCTAAGCTTCTGCAAACACTGGCATTATCTGATGCCTCAGTTTGATGCCTATTAATGGGAACATTCGTGCCGCTCGCCGTGCTCAAGGCAATTCAACAAGAGAAGAAATGAAGTGTCTTAAGTGGCAGATAAACAGCTGCATCATCCCTCACTGTTGCCTTTGCCAATTCAAGGAGGAGAAGAGCACCATCAAACCATGAAATTGGTTTTTGGGAAAGCGTTTTCCAACTACATCCTGGAACTGATAGAGCAGGAGGTAGGAACTATGACTGTATTCGGCAGACTTTTCTCCATTCTTTGTTATTAATGTAGAGAAATTCGTGTCAGAGCGCTAAGCTATGAGAGGTCTGTAGATGGGACTATCTATTTAGAGTTCTTTTTATGAAATATTCAGGTAAGCCTCCCTCACCCTTTGTGGTTTAAAAACCTTACCAAGGTGTTCTATTCAGCCTTTAAAAAAAATAGAAGACGAGACACTAAATCATGCCGTCAACAGATGCTCCCCACCTCTCACACACACACACACACACACACACACACACTCACACACACACACACAGCATCGAAGATCTCAAGCAATCTGTATCTCATAACCACTTAGTGACGCCGTCTCCCTCTCCCAAAGAGCAAACCCCAACCCCCTGCTGCCAGAACAAACCCACTGACCCCACATCAGATCAGAGACGAGACGAGTCGAGGCGAGGTGCTTACGTGCTCGAGCTTATCCCTCTTGCTGAGCCACACGCTGGCTGTGTAGTCCTGCTGCTGGACCGCGCTGAAGACCAAGGCTCCTGCTGGGGCCAGAGGGGGTGCTGCCAGCCGGGTCTCCATGCTTTGGACTCTGGCTGAGGAGGAGGATGAGGAGGACGAAGAGGACCCCTGCGCTCGGCCGCAAAGCTACTGCTGGTCCCTCGACAGGAGCCCATGTGTGTGTGTGTGTGTGTGTGTGTGTGTGTGTGTCAGTGTGTGCTGCTGCAGCACCCCACTGCGTCCCTCCTCATCATACACACACCCACCTCCTGCCCTCTTTGGGCTGCCCGAGAAAAGATACACACACACACACACACACACACACACACTTGGTCGCTCACTCACTCACACCGATGGAGTCAGCAGTGTGGCTGGAGCCAGCTGGAGCTGTGTCTCTCTCTCTTTCTCTCTCTCCCCTTCAGACAGCACAGGCGGGGGTATCCCTGCGAGAGGAAACGGGAAGGGGAGGGGTCCTCCCAGACACACACACACACACACACACGCAGCAGAGTGGTGCAGTAAGAGACTGCAGCCTCTTCCACTCCACTCACCTCATGCCCCTACACGCATAAACCACAGACCAAATGACATAAGAGCCATATTCCAGCCTGTGGCATTACGAGCAGGGCCAGATGCATTACAGCCAAGCCAAGTTGGGGGTGGGGGAGTTCTGTCATGATGTGCAAAGGACACCACACTGCAAAAGTCAGAGGATCGATAGGTCGTCCTCACTGGTTCTCACACTCTTTGCTATTCACTGTACCCTTTTGGAGAGATGTGAAAACAATCTCCAATTGCTATTGCTGGATGCCTAGAAAATCCATATCATGCCACTGTTCTGAGGAATTAAATCAACTCAATAACTTCTAATATTACTAGAAGCTAGCATTGGGATTAGAACCTCAACATTGGGGTCAGTTTGGAGAGCATTAACCGGGATCAACAGGCTAAACACTATAAACGGGTACTTATTCGCAGGGAAGCCCTTCCCATAGGACAGCCATGATTGATCAGCGATCTATCGGTCCTGACAGATGTAAATTTAGCAGTGCTCATTTTAGTTTCATTCATAGAGAGAGAGAATACTGGAGTTTTCTCAATGTGGCCCATATCCAACAAACGACCCTGTAAATGGCTTCTCATGAAATTTCATTCTGATCACATCCTTCACTGAAGAGAGGGGGTGGGGTGGGGGGGGGGTTATACTATCAAGAGGATCGGCAGACAACAGAATACAAAGTGCTCGACTCCCAACTCCAGACAGCCAACAAACTACCCGGCATAGAGTGGGTACATCTCTGCAGACTAACCCAGAAGGAATGCAACCAGAATTTTAAGGAACTTCTACTGAGCTTCAGCAATAGACAACATATATTATATTAAAATGACATACAAATCACTGTGTAATAGGCTGATGCACCTTAATGCCATAAACAGCACGATTGTGTCACCTGATAGTATTACCTACCTGAATATGCCTACCACATACCAAGCTGAGCATGTATTTCCAAACTGTAACTTAAGTAGAATATACTCCACTCAATACATGTACACTTGTGTTTGTTGGTTATTATGTAAAGTAGGGATTAAACCCCTCCCCTCCACACCACTGATGTAGACATCTCCTCAGGCTGCCATCCATTGGAGAAGCAGCCATTTCCTAATCTCCTGAGTAAATGCAGTCGCTGACAATGACAAGACATGAAGTCAAACAGCCAATTCTCCTGGCTCAGCAAGTAAAACAACACCTTTGGCATGGTCCCTTTTCAGTGTAACAAACTTAAAGTTTCATAGTAAGCCTTCAACACTTTATTATTAAATTAAATTATTATTCTCTCCAATGAATGTTCTTATACATCCGTTAAACAATTTTACTGTGAAAAAAATGTCCCCGCATCCCCACATTTTAGGAGGCACGTTTTGTAAAATGTTTTGCAAGCAGATTTGACTCACATTTCAGGCTTACCCCAGTGAGTTCATTTGTCCCACAGAATCCCAAAGCTCATTGTCCCAAAATAATGACATGCTCTGTATACACCATCACAATGGTCTGAATAAGATTCCCCCATCATATGCATTCAAGGTGAGTCCATATGAAAAGCTCCACTGTCAAAAGCAATCTTCCCAACCTGCATCACATAAAGCTACAGCAGTCTGCACTTACCTCCATATCCTCCGTCTGACATGTCAGTCATCCAGGCGCTGAAGCTTTTATAGAGCATCCAGTGTCTCCTTCATTTGACTTTAATTAATCCTGTCGCACACCGTCCCATAATCTTCCTCGCTTAACCGGACTCTGAATTCAGGAAGGTTAATTGACAGGGTGCTATACACAATCAACAAGGGAATGCAGCTTAGAGAAACATTAATGAGGGAAATTAACTATTGCTCACAAGTGAACAAAAATATGTTTCTACATGACTTGATTTCAGCTGTATGCATCTGCATCTATTACGAGCCTTTGCATTATGTGCCTAGGCGAGAGGTTACAACCATTGTGTAAAGTACGAAATGCGTTGGGTGGGGAGGATTCTCCATTTAACCCTGTCTCTCACGGGATGGTAGGTAATTACATTAGGCTTAATGCCATGTCAGTGCCTACAGCTATTTTCATGGAAAGAAAAAGGTGTGAAAATGTATGTAAGATTCCTAAAAACCGAGGTCCTGTTGTGAACTCCTGTTACACCACCAAGCACTGCTCATCAAGGGAGACCTCAGACCCATAGTCTTTCCTTTCCATTACGCTGAATAGTTGAGTCACTGGAAGTGTCTGAACCATTCATTTCTCGACCAGGGCCTGACAATACATGGCCCTGCATCTCATTATAAGTGATTGCGTTCGATTACCTTTCGCCTCGTCAAAACAAATCAAAGGCATTCTGCCCAGTCATGAGTTCACAGACAGGTCTGGCCCCATTAAATAACTGGAAGCGGCATACATTTCCACAGCTGACCAACATGGCCAGTGGCGAGCAATGCACACAGCTCTGTATGATGGGGGATTCTTCAGATAATAATTATGCTGTAGTAATTAGCCTGATAATATAATACGGCACATAAATGACCTTGAAAGTGAAAGCCTATTACTGCCACTAAGTGTAATGAAGTCTAACTGGAAAATGAACATTTTACTTTGTTTTGCTTCTGTAAGTGATCAAGCATTGAGAACAGATGTTAATAAAATCGTCAAAAGTGAATTCGTTTTTAGTCTTCATACTTATTCAAAACCGATTTTCCAGAGGTATATGCTGAGATCACTTTCGTTTTGACATTTGAACTATGTTAATAACTACCTGTTAATAACATTACATACTGCTCTCTAGAGATCAGATATGCTAGCTGCAGATGCTAGCTGATCCTCAGTTTTAGGACAGCCACTAATGACTGACATTTCTTTATCAAGGAATGGGTTGAGATGCTACTGTGCCAGTTTGCAGTTGAAGACCTCTTTTATTTGAAGGTTTCAAATCTAAGCCAGTAATTTTTTGGACAACAGGAAATGTTTACTTTAAGGTACAGTATCTCTAAAACTGCCAGCATTGCTAAATCACTGCATATAACACACACTTCCACAAAGTATCAAAAAGAGCACTCAAAATTCTGACTGAAATTTAAGGTTTAAGACTGAATATATATATTTATATATATTTATATTTATATATTTGTTTATTATAAGTATTTTTAATTTTACATCCAATGAAATTAAAATAAAGACCACTGTGATCCACTATTTGTGGACAACCCCCATCAAAAATGCTTGATAAAAGAACATTTCAAGACCTTTTTGCAGCAAAGGCACATTTGTCAATCACTGTTTTAAAAGCAAAGGAAGCCAAGAGAAGCAGAGAGCTTCCATGATGGCAGTTGGGGCAGCCTGTCAATTCACACGTTGCAGACCCGCCTTGATGAAAGAAAACTAAACGAAACAACAAAAAAAGAAAGTGAAAAAAAAAGTTCAGTTCGGTTCATTTGTTCGGTTGTTATGGAGTCATCAGGGTTTGGTGGCTGTACGGTTCGGTCTAATCGACCAGCTAGACCCAACCAATCGATCCCTCGTATTTCCAGGAGGATTTCCTGCCCGCCACAGGGACCTCATGTCTGCTGCTGCTGCAGGTGGTCGTCAAGCACTGTGTGCTGGAGGCTCACAGACGAGTGTGTGTGTGTGTGTGTGTCTGTCTGTATGTGTACGGGGGGAACAGAGGGGATGCAGGCTTTAGGTGCCAGCCAGCTTTTCACCCCCCCCCACCCCCCATCCCCATGTCCTGGCCGCTCCCCTTTTTCCATCTCCACTCCTCTCCTCTCGTCTCGTCTCTGACTTCCCAGTTAAGTCCCAGCTCTGCCACAGTGTCTGTCTGGACTATCAGCTGGTCTGCAGAGTCCAGTGAGAAGGCCAGACATTTGAGAAACAATGACAAGAGAAAGAAACAATACTAAGAAAGGGGCACAGAGAGGTATGGGAGGGGCCATGGCTCTGCCCCCCCACCATACCCAACCTGACCCCCCCCCCACTCTAGGCGTGTGTCCTGAGGAGGCTTTGCTTTTGGGGCCAGGCTCAACGAGGCGGAGGTGGAGGCGGGCCCAGGTCATACGAAGACCTTGGCGAGTGCGTCTGCCCCGGCACTGGCGATGAAGCATTTGGTGGGGTGGAACGCCACGTCGTGGATGGACTCCTGGAACTTCTTGCGGTGGGCGGTGAACTCCTGGATGCAGGTCTTGTCGCCCAGATTCCACAGACGGATGGAGCAGTCGTGGCCTGCGAGAGGAACCAGACGAAATATAAACAATCAACAAAAGCTAAACAATGAAAGCTTTCCTTGCCACAGCATAGTCAGGTGAAAGGACTTAATTTCCATGCGGGACTTTTTGCATGTGAATGAATAAGCATATGCTTGGCCCTCATTTTTACAATAAAGTTGTGTGATAGACATTTATTGGCAATATTTACTTCAAAAAAGCCTTTTTGTAATTTTTGAAGAGTGAATCAACAAGTTGGAGGGAATTAGATAACTGGGCACTCTAAGACTGCACGAACACTTAACATGTAATCCCTTCTCTAGGAAGAGATGTGTATAACATGCATCAGTGGACACTGGCTCTCCACAGTGCTACAGCTCCTCAGGTGCTACTAGTGCCCCCTGCTGTTCATACAGGGAAATGCCAAATGATACAGGAGATTTGGTTCAATTCCGTAATCCATTTTGCCGCCCCACTCTGACCTTGAGGGCCATAACAATGACAGAATTCTCCAGAGGCAAATCATTTTGAATGGCTTGGCACTTACTCCCCGACATCAGATACAGTCCATTTGGATCAACAGCTAGACTCGTGACTGCATCTAAATGGGCCACCATGGCGTGAATCACTTTTCCTGTGGGGACAAGAAGATGAAGCACAACAAATATAATCGACATGATAGGCTTTTAATGGGACACGTCTGCAAAACGTCTGTGGCTGTTCTGAGAAGCAGCCTGGCAGGGTAGGGAGAGCAGGGGGGTGGTACCCGTGTTGTTGTCGTAGAACTTGATGTGGCGGTCCTCCTGGGCCGTGATGGTGATGGGCAGGGTAGGGTGACTCAGCACTTTGTTGATCTGACAGAGAGAACCTGTGGGGCATTTAAAGACACAGTCGACCTGTAAATCACTCACTCTTATGTTATTTTCTAACAACATAAATAAAAGGGGGAAAAGAACCTAATTTTCTACTCAGAAAAGAAAATGTGTCTTTCATTATCAGTGCAATTCTATGGGTAACCTATGGCAACAATTGTCCAAACCTGTGGCCAATCATGTGATTCAAAATGATTGGATATTAACACAGATCTGCCAGTAGTGATGTAAATGTTGGAGAACTCACATAGTCCAACGCACCGTACCCCTGCTGTGAACTACACTGTCCTGGTAGCTTGTGCAGCTATGATTCTTTTACACTAACAGGCAATCTCCTTCATGGTCATATCCACAGACACAGGTCCACCGTCTCTCTTTTCCAACAACAAACAACACTATGAACAAACACAATCCTATCTGCACTGCTGCAGCTTTAATTAGACAGGTAATCTGTTATGTGGGCTGATCCGCCGACTGCAGTGGCTGGGTTGAGTGAGCCTACCTGGCTCCACTGTAGACTCCAGGTTGAGGACCAGCTGCCGGGTCTCCATGTTGAAGAGGCCCAGTCTGCCATTGCTGAAGGAGGTGACCATGTGGGCTGGGTCACTGCAGACCAGGTCCACTGAGGACGGGATGCCCAGCTCTGACAAAAAAAAAAAAAGATCATCATGTACATGAAAATGGCCATCTTGGGAGAGGCGAGTTACTAACACAAGAGGACAGCCATTTTGAGAGAGGCGAGTCGAAATAAACAAAAACTTAAACCTTTCACAACATATTTTACATCTGAACAATAAATGTTTGTGCTGTTAGACACAAGAAGTACAGAATGCAAAGACAGTAAGAGTTTAAGTAAGGTTTAGAGTCCTGTTCTGGTATAAATGAGCATGTGTCCTTTTTTCGGCACATTAAATAGCATGTTTCTGAGATAATACTCACATTAAACATTAAATTAAAACTGAAAAAAAAGAGAATTTCTTAGAATAGAAAATGTTTAAACTAAACAACTGA
Source organism: Clupea harengus (assembly GCF_900700415.2). Taxonomy (NCBI): domain Eukaryota; kingdom Metazoa; phylum Chordata; class Actinopteri; order Clupeiformes; family Clupeidae; genus Clupea; species Clupea harengus. Next base: position 1,909,130 of record NC_045164.1, on the reverse strand, counting down.
CCAATGTTAGTGCTGAAGGAAACTCGACATATAGAATATAAAGAAAGTAAGACTGGTCTAACGCCCTGTTCTGACTTAAATAAGCATACTCCCCTTTTTCAGGACGTTAACAAGTGTCTGAATGTCTGAGGTAACACTCCTCGCTCACCCTTGTTCTCGTTGAAGACGGCCAGGGACGGGGCGATGTTCGTGGCGTTCCAGAGTCTCACTGTGCCGTCGGCCGAGCAGGAGAGGAGGCGCTGGTGAGCACTGCTGTACACCAGTCCCCACACCGCGTCTGTGTGGCCACACAGTGCTCCCCGCAGGACTGAGGGCTCTATGACAACACACACATCACACGCACATTTACTTTAAATGGCCACCTTCCAGCAAAGCCAACATCTTATATGTGTAAATCATGCATCCATTTATGGAGATATGTTAGAATGTACATTATCAATATTCTATGTATAGGTAAAATCTGTGAAGCATTTTTCTATTTTGCGACGAGAATCATTTTACATTAAAAGCAGCTGTACTTGTGTGAAAACAAATAAAAAAAAAACGTTGTCTTTGTTATATGGGATAGAGGCAAAAAGACCAGCAGAAATAGCAGGAAATGCTTGATGTTAATGGGCAGTACCATATGAGTCGTAGGGGTCGATGGTGGGGCTGGGGGTGGTCCAGCTCTGGATGGTGCTGTCCAGTCCTCCACTGAAACACTGGTCTCCTGTACTACTCATCACTACACACAGAACCGCACCCCTGCAGTGAGACAGCACACACCACTTAAGTCATTAGGGTCACACACACACACACACACACACACACACACACACACACACACACACACACACACACACACACACACACACACACACACACAGGAGGAGAAAATACATGCACACACATACACTGATACACCTGGACAGATTAATGAGCAGATTATAGAACAGAACTCCTAGATTCTCCTCCTAGAGCAATTTGCAGGAATATGGAACTAACATGTTATTCGTTACTGAAATGCTCAGCATCTCAAATCCATACATTCTTACACCAAATAGCAGGCCATCTTTAGAGGTTAGTGCAACCTTGATTCTGTAATATTTGGCCAAGGAGCGTGTACAGAACACATACCGATGGGCCCTGAACGTGTAGATGGGCTCCACATCCAAAGAGGCACTCCTGCTGGGAGAGAGGTCAGAGGTCAGATTACTCCTCAGAGACAGACACACCTCCCAAACCCAACCCCATTCACATCGAAGACACAAGGATTTAAGAAATACATATTTTAAATTATGTTTATTGTGTATGTTTTAATGACAATGACAATAACAACAACAACAACAAGACATACACACACACGTTAAAATAATTGTTCCCGTCTTCAGGACGACAACAAGACATACACACACGTTAATATTAAGGTGCGTGGGGGTTTCTCAGTGTAGGCTTGTGTGGTTCTTGTGAACAGAACTTACTTCTTGACGGGTGCCGTTTTCTGTAGGTTCCACATCTTGAGCGTGTGGTCCTCAGACGCAGTGACCAGAACCGGTTCTACAGGATGGAAGGCCAGCCCTCTGATCGCGTCAAAGTGGCTGCGCAGGGTGAACTTGGGGTTCCATGTCTTCCGCAAGGCATCTTTATTGTTGGCCATCTATATGGGGGGGAGACACTCATTTTTTTTCACTCATTCAAAACAACTCATCTCAGGTAACACCGGTTCGTATGTTTGGGAAGACAGCTAAACACAGTGGCTTGGCTTGGTGCACAGTCCAGTACAGTGTAGTCTGGTTTATTTTCTTTGGCTCCGGAAAGGAAATGATTCTGCATTAACTCCCAGTGGCAGCAGCATGTGTACTCCACACGCACTAAACAGTTTCATCGTCTGAAATATTCCTGTAATGGGCTGTGCATAATGATCTTTGCTCACCATCACACTGCTCGTTTAAGAGCGCTTCAAGCTAATGAACCAAACCAATCACCACGAGCAACTCGTCCTCCCACAGTTCAAACCAAAACAAATCCTACAGACACACTCTACTGGAATAGGGAGAGACTCGAGCCTAATGGGAAGCTAATGACCAAGCGCATCCTGCTCTAAATGAGTCTTTCTGCAGATCTTGTGACCTGCTTGGTTGCCACTGTGCTTAATGCAAGTTAATTAGCCTCATTTAAATCTGGCCAGCTTGCAACAAGGGGAAGCCATTGATTTCTGGCAACGCAACTGATTTCTGGATTATTGCCTCGGCATCTGATGCTCAGTGCTGATTGCGGAGTAATCGCAGTCTCTTAAGCACAAGATTACAATTAGAAGTTATAGAATTAAAAAGTATTGCCGTCATCATGTTCAATGTCCAATCCAGTGCACTGGACGCAGCTGAGGGCTGAGAGCAGCTAGCCTCGTTGAAGGCTTAAATCTCTGCACTTCATTTGGATTTAATTAAGGAGCCATTTCCTTTAATTAGCAGTAGATGAGAAATTAAAATCAGCCTTTCGCCAGAGGGCCTCTTTTGGAAAAATATATATAATTGAACAGTTTCTAAGAATAAATGTAATATTAACACAATAAATGATCAAAGTCTTTAGAATTAAGTCAACAAATCTTTTTTCACACACACACACACACACACACACACACACACACACACACACACACACACACACACACACACACACACACACACAGAGAGAGAAACCTGTATAACAAATAAAGAGCCCTTCTATACTGTAGCCACTGTGGTTAACATCAGCAACCTCCTCTAAGACCGTCCCGAGTGTCAGTGTAGAGTCCAGTCTGCTGCTCCTCCTCTCAGACCTCTGGCCACCCCGAGCGCAGGTGTGTACTCACGTCGTAGGTGAGGTTGTCGGCCTCGTTGGCCACGGTGAGTCCAGCCAGCTCCCCTAAGCCCATCTCACTCTCCATGGTCTCTTCCGCCCCCATGATGAAGGACTTCCCTGAGGTGGGGGGGAAGGTCAGAGACTCCACTGTGGGAACAGAGCCAGGAGAAAGGGTTCAAAAGAGACAGAATAGACTGAACTGTGTGTGTGTGTGTGTGTGTGTGTGTGTGTGTGTGTGTGTGTGTGTGTGTGTGTGTGTGTGTGTGTGTGTGCGCACATGTGTTTCTGTATGTGTACAAGGACCAAATAATTGGCCTTCAGATAACAGCATTTCAATAGGAGAGAAGGAGTTGGGGACACTTTACTGGTAGAAAGGTGACCCACTTCACAGAGAATATCAGCGTAAAACCTCAGTGGATATGGTGCAAAGCTGATCAACTCAAAATTTAAAAAAAATCATACAAAACACAAATATTCAAATGAGAAAATCTATGTTCCCCTAATTCAGATGTGGGCAGTGAGGTACTCATGTGTCTGGAACTAGACACCCATTTTCCCTCAACTAATCATGGTTTTTGGTTGAAATGAGAGCCTACAGACTTACTTGCCCTCAGTAGAGAGCACCTAACCGTGGGGTGTCTCATTATTGGGATGGGGTGGGGGGGTGGTGCTCTGGGAGTTCAGGCTGGACGTTACCTTCGTCTGGGCGGCTGTTGTCGTGTTCGTTGAGCCGTGGCACGCTGGGCCTGGAGGGCGGGGTGACAGGGGGCTGGAGGGGGGACGTGTCCTCGGAGTCCCGTAGGTTGGCCAGCATGTCCTGCAGCTTAGAGCGGTTGGGCCCTGAGACGACAGGACAGGCACTCAGCATTGACAACACAACACACACATGATGGAGACATAACCTGCCCTACAGAGAGAGCAGGACACAGCTAGGTCCCATCAGCATAACCAGAGCAGAGAAAAATCAACGGGGTGAGAGTGTGAGAGAGAAAGAGAGTGGGACGTGGGTGGGGCGGTTGGGAGGGAGAAAGAAAGAAAGAAAGAAAGAAAGAAAGAAAGAAAGAAAGAAAGAGAGAGAGAGAGAGAGAGAGAGAGAGAGAGAGAGAGAGACAGCCAGTTCCCATCAGCCTCACCAGAGCAGAGAGAAATCAACGGGATGAGAGTGAGAAAGAGAGAAAGAAAGCTCTGCGAACATAAGTGCAAATAAGAGTAGAATGATGCGAATGAGTGAGTGGCAATCTGAGGTGAGAATCGTATTTCAGAGGAACGAGGCAGAGAGACAGATAGGAGTAGGTTAAGAGGGCTGGGGAAATAGGTGCTCAGTGAGATGCATTCACTCAGCCCAACTGCATATCAAAAGCCCAAAATAAGGAAGAGGCTGCAGAAAGGAAAGGGAAAGAAAAACTGAGATGGAGAGATGCAATTTTCTGTCTCTTGGATCAGAATGTCCAAAGACTAGTCACTGCTTTTTAAAACAGAAGAGGCAGAACTGGACACCATATCTTAGGATGGACCAGTCCAGACTCCCCCTGAACCACCCATGTGGAGAGAGAATACGGAACCATAGGACATGTGAGGGGGAGAGCATCTTAAGTTTGTCAAAGTTAAGACAGAGTTTGGCAGGAATGCAGAGAAAGCAAGTGAGAAGAAAGTTATGTAACAAAAAGCTGAAAATAGCCACGCTAGGTCAGAAGCAGCCTAGGTGAAAGGAGTGAACAACAGATGCCTGGAAATAGATAGACAGACAGACAGACACACACACACACACACACACACACACGCACGCACGCACACACAGATAAGGGTCTTACAATGGGATATGAAGGACAGCTAATGGAACGGAAAAACAGGACAGAAAGGTCAAATGGTGCGCACAAACAAGCACACCCACGGCTCTGGGGATAGACAGCATAAAGGGGGTGGGAGAGAGGTGAAGAACGGAAGGAGAGAGGAAAGTCTTGTGCTATACTGTGCTTCTTTGTATTTGTTTATAAATCTCTACAGAGAGAGAGAGAGAGAGAGAGATAGAGAAAAGAAAAGAGAGAGGAGAGGCGCATCCGACACCCTAGGGCACAACTTACTCTTTCCCCCCTTTTTGCCCTTGCGCTCTTTTCTGTACTGCTCCTTGAGTTTGGTTATCGTGCCCTGGTCCACGTCCCAGGCCTCCCCCATAGGGTGATCCTCTTTCTCTACACAAGGGGGAGACAGCGAGCCCAGAGAGAAAGAGAGAGAGAAAGAGAGATATAGAGAGAGAGACAGAGAGAGAGAGAAAGAAAGAACGAAAGAGAGAGAGGGGCTATTCAGGATGCAATATACCTCATCTGTGCATTTCTGTCTTTTACAGAACAATCTGGAATCTGAGAAGCATCTTCCTCACACTTATGACCCCTGGCATGATGAGCCGGCATCAAGTTTTGTTGTTTTTCTTTTCCTCAACACAACTGTTTCTTACTTCTTTAATTTACATCTGGGCTCTTGCTGGACTTTGTGTTATGGCATAGGGTATATTTCTGTCCGCTATCGCTGTACCACATCATAATAATGCCATTACTGCTTGAATGCTCTCACAATGTATCGCAAATGTTTAACTCTGCTCTCTTCAAGATGTGGGGGCTCGAGTTCTGAGATTCTGCTTCAGGGCTTTTATCTAGAGGGCTGCGAGCTTTGTAAAGCTGACTCACTGGAAGCTGGCAGGCGGGATCAAGGACACACACACACACACACACACACACAGAGGAATGACAGTGAGTGGAATCACAGGTTTTAACACGGAGGACTCGGACAAGGGCACACAGAGCAATAAACCAAATGAAAACTCCACACAACAAGACAGCATGGGGTCATGGAGGGTGGCTGTCACCACAGATGGGCTTTTCATGAATAATGAGCCATCACCTGTCACTGAAGCAAAAAGGCAAAAATTAGTTATATTCATTCTACCAAGCATTAAAATCAGACAATCCCACATGGTCCGACTGACTAAAAACATTGTCTTATGACGGCTATAAATACTATGCGTTTGGGTGGTGCAATTGAATCTCTCTTCTTGTCAAAGGGCTATCTTACCCAATGGCATATCAGGCAAAGGCAATATCCCAACAGTCTGTTCTTTTGGCATGCAAATGACCCTCCACTTTTTCGCCCCCTTTGTATGAATTTGTGATCTTGAGCCAACACAAGGCAGCGCTTTCATCATGGGTGACATTTCATCAATGTTCCACGACTCCCACTTTCTGAAGCCTGAAAACAATATCTCTGGCAGGGGGAACAGTGACACAGAACCCCCACCCCACCCACCCCGTCTCTTCTATGACCCCTCCGCCTCACCCCAGTCTGTGCCGTCGCCCGAGCTCCTGAGGTCGGGCGATGTGTCCATCTCGTCTGGGCTGCACAGAAAGTCAAAACCCTTCAGGGCCTCCTCGGTGTCCATTTCTTCGCCGGTGTCTTTGGAGGGGGACATGGACGGTGAGGAGGAAGAGGAGGGCTTCTTCCTCACAATCTGTAGGGGGGAAGGGGAGAGGAGTCAGTCTCGGGACAAGTGGGGGGGGACAAGAATGCGTGTGAGACAGAGAGCGAGAGAGAGACAGAATGCATGTGACAGAGAGAGAAACCACAACACAGAACATAAGAGCGTTCCTTCAGGAACTTTCTGGAAGTGCCACCACTCACCGTGCCCGAGTCCATGATGGTCCTGTCCTTCCCATCGCTGTCCTCATCGTCGTCCTCATCGCTCAATTCGGCAGCAGCGCTCTCAATGAACTTGAAGGCCTCCAGCACAGCATTAGAGTCTGACTGCTGGGCTTTCCTGCGGGTCAGACAGAGTACAGACTTCATTGACAACATTTCAAAACCTTTCCATGACTTTTCAAGGACCCTTAATGACATGCCATGACCCTTCACAACCTATAAGTACACAAAATTGCATACTTTACTCCAAAGGTTGGCCCTAATTACAGCGCATGAAATGCCCTGTATTGTTATTCCTTCGTTTCTTATACTTCTTCTTATTAATCTTTGTACCGACTTCTGCACTTAATTCAGCTCGAACCGCTTAACTTAGAAACTCCGTTCAAACTTTGGCGCGTAGGTCTTGTAAAGGACACTTGTGCTATGTATTTTTCTGAACTTAATACTTTTTAAGATATTAAAGAAAAACGAATAAAAAATTTCCCATTGACTTACATTGGGCCATTATGACATCATTTAGGGTCATTAAACTGGCTTGCACCTGTGCTTCAGTGACACCTGCGCCAAGGTTCCAAGGCTCCTCTTCTCTCTGTCCCTCTCTATTCAACTGTTATATATTAAGAGACACCTTCCATACTCTACTTTTTTTCAGTCCTTTTTTCTCTCCTTCTTTCAGTATTTTCCCTCTTCACTCTCTCTTTACTGTCTTTATCCATAGCTACTCTTGTTCAGTCTTCTTTCCTTTCACTCTTCTTTCCTTCTTCCACTCTTTCCTTCCTTCACTCTTCTTCCTTTTTTTCTGTCCTTCTTCCACTCTTCTTTCCTTCTTCCACTCTTCTTTCCTTTCTTCAATCTTCTTTCTTTTCTTCTTCCTTTCTTAACTTTTGCATTTCATGCACTGGTATTTCCTTCAGGAAATGCATTTTCTAGTTATTGAATGGAAATTAAACAACAGCCTTTTCCATTCCTTTTCAAGCAGGCTAGTTAGGCTATGTCAAGTCCAGTGGAAACATGACCGGAAATGTGGTCAAGATGGACCTTGATCATGTTTTCCGTCTACACTCAGTCTATAGTGATGGCTCAGCCAGGCCAAGGGGCAAATGAAAGGGTATTTCTGAAGCAATAAAGCACACTTCATACCAAGTCTCCAGGGCCTCAGGTGACAAACCATGGCATTAAGGCGTGACATTTAATTCCCTGAAGACATCTCTACTTACTGGAGTATAAAGTCACTCTAATTCAAAGTAGTAAATTACAAAAAAAAGCATCTGCACAGCGACCGCACACAGATGGACAACACCTCACAACATGTATGGCTATGAGAGATAGAGTACTTTATTGATTCCCAAAGGGAAATGGCAAAGACTTTCGTGTTTGTGTAGTCATTCTTATGTTTGGCACAACATAAGCAGAGGCCAGGATGAGTCCGTGTCTGACTCAGACACTCACCCTGATCTGTAGTTAGTCCAGATCAGTGGGCAGTCACTCACTCAAACATCATTCGGTGACCTCGTGCAACACAGGAACCTTCCCTTTGTCCTCATAAACTACTGGCCCTCAGCAGAAACAAGTGAAGCAATGCAAGGCAGTCACACAACACACGTGACACCATGGCAGTGCTTTAAATAAAGAAGCCCGAGATTGGCACAACGCCCAACAGCCTGCATGGCAAACAAGGTTCCTCACAACCTTACCCTCATTATGAAGCATCCTCAACAGGCCACTTCTGCCCTCTCGACCATAAACAAAACAACGCAACAAGCAAGAGTCGTCAGTTTCTGGGTGAGTTCAAGTCAATTTGGATTCCACTGTGCCTTGTGGGCTACATCAGCTGTGTATAAACAGCCCTGATGGCCTCTTGGCTACTGCAGAGCGACCCTCCCTAAATCACGATTCCAAAGTTGCCGCATCCTCGCTTCCGAAACATCGAGCCGCTGACTCAACCGCCCTACTCCAGTCAGGGTTAGCACCGTAAGTGAGTCTGCTGATCCATCGCATTGCTTTACGTACACATGTGACAACAAGGAGCATTCTAACATAACGGATACATGTCACTGAGGGAATGCTGAATGATACAGGACCTAAAGAAACGATGGCCTATTTAAGACACTTAAGACATTTATCCTATATAGACCCTTATCAGAACAGATGATGTTCTAGGTCATTCCAAAGGCCATGCCGTGAATTTTACTTTTCAAGTGTGCTTGAACTTGAAGTGTGTGTGTGTGCGTTTTATTTGCAATGGGACTGCCAAGATGGAATGGAATAGTTGACTTACCCCCCAGTGCTGGCTCCCTTGGGTTTGATGTCCGTGCCGTTGACCAGGGGCTCCTGTGCTGATCGCTCACCGCCTCGCTCTCCTCCACCGCCTCGCTCTCCTCCACCTCCTCCACCTCCGCCACCGGTGCTGCCATCCCCCGCCAGGCCCAGCAGAGCACGCACCCGCTGGGACTTCACGTCCAGGATGGTGTCCGTGTAGCCCACCTCTTGCAAGTACCTGCAGTGGCAGACAGGGGGAGCTGTGAGCTGCGAATAGCGGTGCATTTCAGGAGAGTTGTTCGGGAAATAAATAATTAAAAAAGGCACAAGGAGTGAGACCAACAGACTCCTGTTCCTGTGATCTGTGGTGGTGGAGCCGTTATGACTGGTGTCACCAGCCATGGAACAAATTCTTCCGCAGCGAGTCAAGACCAGCTTCGTGTTTTTTTTCCAAGTAATACAGACAGGAATTTAATGCATGCAGCTTTTTGTTGGGTGCTTATTTTGACGTTGGGGAATGGAATTTTATTGCTATGGCGCAATCCTCCAGCTCAAACACGTTTAGAGTACTCAAATTCTACTAAGAAGAAATGCAATTGGTGTGTAAAAATCAATGATAAGAGTGTGTGTGTGTGTGTGTGTGTGTGAGTGTGTGTGTATGTATCTATGCTGATGCATGTTCGTGACCATTACTGCAATTCAATACTCAAGAAGCAGATTTTCAATGTGGTCCAATGACACAGGGCTGATGAAAAAGTGCTGCTGTATCACAAAGCCTGTGAAAACTGAGTTTCCCCAGAGCTGACACATCACCAGCGAGATATTGAACGGTCAAGCAGACACAGTGACATCTGACTCCAGGGCGCAGCTCTGTACAGTGTGTATATACTGGTGGCAAGGAGTATGTGTGAGTGAGTGAGTGTGTGTTTTAGTGTATGCACGAGTGAATGTGAAAGTCCATGCATGAGGCCATCCTTAAAAATATGTTGGTTTGCCATACCAACCAGATAAAAAAAAGATGGTGTGGGTAGGTAGCAAAATATTTGTATTTCACCAAAAAAGAAATGTAGCAAAGATGACCTATTAGAAGACTAGATTCTTATTAGTCTTCTAATAGGTCCTTGTCGCTCGTACTAAGACATGGTAAACCAACATCATTTTAAGGATGGCCGGCAAGTCCACATGACAATATATGAATGTCATGGAAGGTAGATTTGTTTGAGTGTGCAGGCATCTGTAAGTGAGTGTGTGTGAAAGAGACAGAGAGAGAATAAGAGAAACGGATTGAATGAGTTTGAGACTGATGTGTGTGTGTGTGTGTGTGTGTGTGTGTGTGTGTGTGTGTGTGTGTGTGTGTGTGTGTGTGGGAGTGCAGCTGTGTCCTGTGAGAGCGTGTGTGTGGATCAATGGCGGCTCTGTGCAGGCCGATGTGATGTGACCGGGCCGAAGGCCTCCGGCTCCGGAGCAGCCCTCCACAGCGGAAACTCCCATTGGCTGGAGGGGGGATGAGGAGCACACAGCCCATCGATCTGTCACTTGACACATGCTCATGAATAAAGTGGTGCGGAGGGGCACAGATGGGGCATCATAGAGAGAGAGAGGGAGGGAGAGAGAGGAAGAGAAAGAGAAAGAGAGAGAGAGAGAGAGAGAGAGAGAGAGAAAGAAAGAGAGGGAGAGGAAGAGTTATACAGAATGTAAGAGTGTAAATGGGAGTGAGTGTGAGTGAGTGAAAGAGGACGAAGGGGTGGAAAAGTACAAATTCCACAGAATGAAAGTGTAAGTGTCAGCGAGAGAGAGAGAACGAAAGTGTGTGTGCGCACGGAGAGAAAGAAAGAGATTGAGAGAGAGAGAGAGAGAGAAAGAAAGAAACTCCGAAGATGAAATGTCATTAACAACTTGGCTTCGAGGCATGTGAGGTTGAAGAATGACTAGCAGGCTTTCACAGAGAACTCTTGGTGTGTGTGTCAGCACATGTATGTGCCTGTGATGTGATACATGTGCAATTCCTCAACCTTCCAGCGACAGCAGCGCACAGAAACTTGGCACAGTGGTGCTCACCAGCTGACCAGCGCATGCCCTGCTTGGGAAATGCACTGAGGGAGAGGGGGGGAGAGGGGGAGAGAGAGAGAGAGAGAGAGAGAGAGAGAGAGAGAGAGAGAGAGAGAGAGAGAGAGAGGAGAGAGAGACTATGGACTCCTCAGCTGCTTCATCTCGAGATGGAGGTGGAGTGAAGTGGAGGGTGACGTTTGAGAGGCATGTCCTACTTCAACAACATTTAAAAAAGATTCACAAGCAAAATGTCCAGGCCAGACAATTGGTCTGACAGCAAATGTTGTTTCACCATGAAAAACTATGATTTAACAGTTTCAGCTTTAAAAAGAAAAAAACAACACTGTAGAGTATTCTAAGTTCTAGGAGAGCCCCACTAACCAAAATAAGCCAGTGCCCCATATGAAGAGTCTGAAGGGAGCGGAGCAGAGTGTGTGTGTGTGTGTGTGTGTGTGTGTGTGTGTGTGTGTGTGTGTGTGTGTGTGTGTGTGTGTGTGTGTGTGTGTAGTGCGTGTGCCCAAGAGAGGGAACCGGGAGGAAGGGGAATACTCACTGCCTGAGGAGCTGTCGGCCCTGCTTCCAGGACAGCTGGTTGTTCAGGGAGTTCGGAGCCTCATTTTCATTGCACTCATCTGCAGGAGAGAGGGGTCAGGGGTCAGTGTGGCATTAGATGGGTCTGGGGGTAACACTTTTATTGAACCCTGCTCTGTAACTGACAACCATGTCATAAACATGTTATGGCAGATATCACACACATCATGACAGCTGATGTCCAATGCCATTATTGGTTATTGTCATGAATTTGATATGCCATAACTGTCTAATGTCACAGGTTATTAAGCAGTCGTAGCAATAGCATCACACAGTCACTACGGACATTTATTGTTAGAAGTATTAATGACGGCATTATAGATTTGCTCTATTAACATAAATGTTAATCTTCATGTAAGAAATCATCATTTAGGACATGCAAGTGAGAGTCTAACCACTCTGAATTCCCCAACACGGCGATTCTGGCATATAAATTATTCAGGGATTAAATTATTCACCCAAAATCTTGACAGTGGCCCCAAAATGGCTGCTGGTGTCTGCACACGCAGTAGGCGCTCCTAGCGCCTGAGACCTGAACTCCAGATCATTCACCCGACGCCCTCACCTGCTACCGACACCTCAGCTGGTCCTGACTGAGCCCGGCACCTTCACAGACGGGCTGTGCTGGGCATCGCATTCAGCGAGAACACAGACACCACGCTAATGACATTTAAATGAGGAGTCTGGACTGAGCGCCGTGTTGCGTTGCGTTGGCAATGCTGGGTGTCTCGGCTTGCCCTTCTGAAGGTGGTGGTGTGTGTGTGTGTGTGTGTGGGGGGGGTGATGGTGGCAGGTGTGACACCCCCTCGTCTGAAACACCAGTAGTCACATCCACCCACCCACACACACACACTCTCCTCCAACACCTAACCCATCTCCCTCATCAGCACTTCAAGGGAGCAGACTACTGGAGTCCATCCAGCCTTTATGAATACTGATGAGGAAATGTAATAAGGGGAACGTCCCTAATGACGAAGGGGGGGGGGGGGGGATTACCGTGCATCTCAACGAAGACCAAAACACCACAGAGGCTTTTCAGGATTTTCGAGGACGAGTTAAATTATGGGGTGTAGACCAGGGCGTCAAGGTTCTGTTTGAAATGCAATTACAATGAAACACCAAAATCTCAAATCCCCCCCCTCCCCCCCCCCCCCCCCCCCCCCAAATCCTGTGATAATTAATTAATTTACGTTGCACCGCAATGAATCTGAATTTAGCATCAGAGTTGACGATAATGTTGTATTCTTTTTCAACTTCATTCAGTGAGAAAGAAACAAAAAAAGTAAAAATACACAAAAACCACAGTAGCACAACAAACAAACAAAAACACACACACAGATCGCCTACAATTTATATCACCATACTTCAGATTGGCATTAGGAACCAAATCCACGAGGAGTTTGATGTTTACTGAAAATGACTTAATTGCGTCGTAAGTTCCCTGTGGGCATACATCATCGCAGAAAAGTGAAATGCGTTCAAGGTAGAGACACACACACACACACACACACACACACACACACACACACACACACACACACACACACACACAATGCAGCCTTACCGGAGTCGTAGCTGGGAGGCTTCATGTCGCCCTGATTCAGTTCAGTCCCATACTTTAGCTTATGGAACTTCGCCCTGGGATGAAACAGAGAATAGAGCACATATGACGGGAAGTAAGACCATGTTAGCATGTTATCTGTGCATTAAGCATAACATTCACACAAATACTTCATGTAAAAACTGCCATAAAAATGGTCTGGATTGAGATGAGAAATGTCACACGTCCATGGGAATAATGACATGTGGGGGCAGGCCAGCTCACGCTGCTAAAATGAGAGGCAGGCGCATTTTACACTCAGAAAGGGACGCCACATTTCATTCCACATACTTCTGACACTGGCCGCTGTTCTGTGGCCACCGCACACAAATGGGAAGAAGGCAGCGGCTATCTATGGACACATTCACAATTAAATTCCCGTTCTAATTTGGGAGCATCCTGCATTCCACACCATGACCCAAAATTCCTTTCAAGGCTTCTGTGAAAAGGGAACATGTTGCCAGGCAACCTGACATCAGTCGAGGCGGCGTCACCTTATAGGTTAACCATTGTGGGTGCGTAGGAGCGCTCCTAGCAGCCAGGAAACACACATGCAGACATAAAGGACTAATTCAACCCCCATAACTCACTGATAACTACCAAAGCGGCTCTTGCCCATAATGCAACTTTGGGTGTGTTAAGGAAGAGCATTTCAGAGCAATTTGGAAAGGCTAAGGAATATAAAGGGAATGGATAAGGCAATGCAAATCCAGTGCAGAGATCTCAAGCATTTCTCAAGGCTTATGGTTGTGCACTTCTGATATGTAACCCAGATCTACTGTCCTGTTTTAACTACATAGGCACTGAAAAGTGTCTTATAGACACCCATTAAGAGTAATTCCTCATTAAAGCTTTCAAAGCTCATTTTAAACCCATCTTGAGCTACACGGAATGTAAATTCGTTCAGCACTCGCCCCTTCAGGCTACCCTTCAGATCATTCTTCACAAGAGCCACAGAAACACAAGCTGACAGCCTGACTGCTGATGAATTCTGAACAGTTTCTTCCTGCTGTTTAGTTACCCAATACTACATACCAAGGAGAGGATAGTGCTCTTTGAACACAGTATTTTTAGGAGGTTCACTGAACTGTCCTATTTCAATAGGGAGAGCTTCCAATTTTCTATGTTCTATGCCTCAGAGTTTTCATCCTGATGTCGCTGGCATAGGAGAAGAATACTGAAAGTGGGTTTGGTGTTTGCACATCTTCAGAAACCTGAAAAGGCTCAACAAAGTGAACATTAGGATGCCTTGCCTTCCTAATAGAAGAAATAAAAATGTCTTCTATCGGAATTAAGAAATGTGTCTGTCTAAGAGAAAGAAACAACTGCTTTGAGGAATAACAAACATCACTCAGCCACTCCTTGATGTTCCCAGCAACTGAGTGGGCGAGGTAGGAGCCTTTCGCTGGAACGGTCAGATGTTTGGGTCAACATGAGGGTGAGTCACTGCCCAAGGAAGTGGAAGTTGTAAAGCTTATCTCAGGCAGGGCCATATAGCAAGAGCTGAGCAGGCATGACTAACAAAGACTGCCCACCACTATGGTGGATTAGTGAGGGTTCACTTATCAAAACACAAATCGTGAGTGAAAAACAAATACCTTTCAAACGACTTTGAATCTTACACTGCTGGTTCTGTGGTATTTCTACATGATCATGGGCCTGCACACTCTTGAAAACAAAAGCGAATGGGATCGCGGAGGAGTAAATTACCGGTATGCACACTGACATTGTTGTCGTAGTCAGGTAAAAGTCTAATAATCCCATATAGTGTAGTTGCAATGGCAAAATACTGTTTTCAGAAGACTCTCAAGTCAAGGCATTAATTCATTTCTATTAATTTCATTTTAACGCAGACCACTTTTAGGGGTTGGATGTCGCTAGAGGCAACACAGAAATGCAGCTAAAACAAATTAGAATCCATTTAACCATCTCCTTTGACCATGCTGACGTCAGTTACATCATTGAGCCTGGGATTACCTTGAATGACTCACTAAATTCAACCCTGAAACCAGCATTGAATTTATCACTCCAGAGAGAAAGACAGATAGAGAAGCAGACAAAGAGGGACGGAGAGAAAAAATGATGACATCATCCGCTTCCTTCTCTTCCCAGGCATGTATGTCTCTGGGGAGGATAGGCAACACATGTCACAGCCGTCGTCATGGCAATGGGCGTGCAGGGAGTCGTTGGCGTGGCAGCATGGTGGAGGAGAGGCGATCTGACAGTCTGTGTAGCCCCTTTTTTTGTTTTTTTTCAGAAACAGAACAGCGGTGACCTTGACACACTTGCAGTCTCCTACAGGGACACCAGGGCTCATTCACACAGACAGACAGACAGACAGAGAGAGAGACAGAGGGAGAGGGGGAGAGGGAGGGAGAGAGAGAGAGAGAGAGAGAAAGAGAGAGAGGGGTGGTGGAGGATACCCGTGGTGCATGTCACAGCACAGCGACACACTCAACCCACTCACTCCCCCCCCCCCCCCCCTTTCTGGTGGTAATTGCCCAAATAGCATCGCTTCAAATTTTAGATTAGTTTAACTCGGAACCCTCCCACTTTGCGTCGCTAACTGTCCTTTCATCTGAAATGGTTGCAAGTCGCTGAATTTCATTAAAATTTCATGGTCTCGCTAGATCACTGCCAGCCTCTTCCTGTGGGGCTGAAGGCTGCTAGAGGGATGAGCAGGGAGAGGAGACAGGGGTTTGACTCTGACCTCTCCTGCTTCAGCGCGTACTCCAGCATCTTGATCCGCCGCACCAGGTCCTTCTTCAGGTTCTCCTGGCCCTTCCGCTCACCCTGCAGGAAGGCTATCTGAGCCTGGGAGAGAGAGAGAGAGAGAGAGAGAGAGAGAGAGAGAGAGAGAGAGAGAGAGGAAAGGAGGGAGGAAAGGAGAAAAGGAAAGAAACAAAGAAATAGAAGAGGGGAAAAAACAATGGAAGAGAAAGGAATGTTAGATATTGCATGCACGATAGAAACGACAGACGGTTCATCTCTTACATTATCCACATGTGGCTCTTTACACACACAAAAAAACCTTCAGGATGTTTAGACAGCGAGTCGGATAAATAACTTAATTCACTGGAATGTCTTGGAGTGAGACTTGCTGTTGACAGTGGGAATGCTTTATGTGAGATTGCCAGGACAAAGTTATTCCCACTGGAACGAAAAACGAGGCTTGGGTATCACACACACACACACACACACACACACACACACAAATTCATTAAGACAAAAAGAGTTCACCCCCTGACAAATACCTACATGTCGAGGCAAAATAAAAACAAGTAAAGAAAATAATTCATCACAAGTATTATGTCATGTATTATGTTCTCCTGAAGCACTTCATATGCACTATGAACTTGCAAATGGACCCGAAAGGAATACAAATACTCAGCTACAGCCCAGGTTTGGAAGACTTTGTAGCCAGTAAACATACTGACGTGGCAAACTACTTAGCAGCTCAAAATGATACCCTGGACCTCGTCCTCACTGTGGTATGGAAGTATAGGAGCTGTAATATGATGGCAACTGGGTGAAAATTCAAGGCTTTGGCCTGTCCAACATATGAGTTTTTCCACCCAGTGAAAACCAAGTACAAGAGCACCCCTACCACACAGACTCAAGGAGCAGGAAGGAAAGTGAGGCAGTGACAAAACGGAGCACAGAAAGCAGCAAAAAGGTATTGGAGTCTAATTAAGCAGGCTATTGGCCAGGGGGAATGAAGGAATGAATGAATGAATGAATGAATGAAAGACATTGCATTAGAATGAATGAATGACATAGTCAGCCTAGTGTAAGCGAACTTTGCCTGAGCTTGCATTACTTGTGCATTATAACGCTTTACACTACTTCATGCACATCGGAGAGCGAGCACACGCACACACACACGCACACAACCTGGGAACTTAGGCGTAAACACACCTGTGTCTACGGTAAAGAAAAAAAAAGCAATCCAGAAGTAAAATAAATCAATTTCATTGTCACTCAGGGCTACAAAACACAGGGCGCTGGCCAACCTAAACCCAAACACAGAGATGGGATCTTGAAAACTAAACCCAAAACAGTCTGTTTACAGCTCCAAAACAAAACTCAAACACTGCAGCAGGACTTGTCAGACAAAACGGCAAACACACCAAACACAAAAACTTTCAGTGTCCAACTCCAAAGAGCCTATGTGCGCTCAGTCTTTCACAAAAAATAAAGGCTGTCATTTGACTTCAACAGACTAGACTGCATATTAATGCATAATGCGCACACAGAGTCAATTTTAAAATGTTCACAGTAGGTGAACATATATCTTACGTTAGTGTAAAGCAGTCAGGGGAAAACCAAACTAGGCACTTACACAACCGCTCTAAATGCCTAGCGGAATAACTAACTTACTTAGCTGCTAGTCCGCTACACGACCTAGAACCGGACTGGCAACAGTGCTTACCTGTCGTTGACCGCAGGTATGTGTAGAGTTCCCTTCTCTAATGTGTGCATGTGCTATGGTGAAGGCCACCAAAGGTCACCGACTTAACTTACCAGCCTGTAAGAACACCGGACAGGAGGTGTCTCCTAGAGATTGTGCTCGACCGGCCCGAGTCAAGGTAGCGAAAGCACAAAAGACGGGTAAAATAAGAATCCGACAAAAGAACATAAAGTCCTAAATCCGACTGCTCAGGGTAAGCGTGCAGGTCCTAATGCAGCCACACAAACAATCTACTGACTGACTCCCGACTCCCTGCACCCCTTCAGCCAAGAGCCAGCAGTGATACATCTGCATACAGGTGAAGTCAGCACCCCGCAGTGGCTCACACCTGTCAGTCAGTCACTTACTATACTTATTCCCTAACGATTAGTTTGCACAGGAGCCCTTCATCCCACCATGTCTGGCCCCTTCACAAGCTTATTTGACGTTGTCTGGAAAGCCCATCTCCGCCCGGGGTTCCCCCCCCCCCCCCTCCTTCAAAAACCCTATTTCTCCCCATCCTAAAGGGACGCATGTTTACGAGCCTGAGCTCCAGCTTTGCCCAACACAATCAATCAGGGGAAACCTCGCCACACTTTCCTCATCCTCCCTCTGCTCGTTTCCTTTTCTGTGCGAGCCTTGGCCCGCCAGCCGGTCCGGACATTATTCCTGCTCTTTCTCCCTGCCCTTCTTTTTCCCCTCTCCACGTCTGACGTGCTAAACTGACGGAGGCCACAACTGGGACAATGAGAATTAGTACAGAATGAAAAGGCATGGGGGTAGACAAATCTTCTCCCTAATTACCCAATTTCCTTCAGGTTTAAATAAGGAAAAATGGAGAAAAGGAGGGCCCCCCCCTGGGCTTGTACTCGAAAGTATTGGCTGCACCATGAGTCACAGCCGTCCTTCTAATCTGCCGGATTTTAAATAACGTGGGCTTGATTCCACCCCCTCGCCGCCACAGAGCGATCCCACAATACTCTCTCACGCTTTCTCTTTCGCTGCAACCCACATTCGCAGAGTCCTCTGGGGCCCCGTCGACCGCCGCTCTCACGTCGCACGCAAGCGCAAAAAACGCAGCCGCATGGGTAACGGAGAGAGTGGCTAAATAAACACGTCTCCCTAACGAGGGACGGGACAGACCTGCAAATTACAGCCGTCGTAAACATCCTCTTTTTCTCTCCAATCAACATCCTTCCTCTCAGCCAACCCAAATTCCAAATATAGCTTTGCTACTACACATGACGTGAATACAGGCCTCTAAAAGGATGTTAAAAGATACAGATGACATGAGCAAGGAAATAAAAGTACATAATGATACAGTACATATGCGCAATGATACAGGCTAAAGATGGAGCCCCATGTCGGCTGGGTGTGGGGGAAGGGCTGGGTGAAAAGCAAGTCCTCTGGGCTTTTTTAGTGTTAATGGGAAGACGCAAAGAGCAGGCAATTGATGAACTGAAGGGAGTTGCATAACCTGGTTGCAAGAGAGGGGAGGGCTTAGTCACCCAGAGGAGAGAGCGAGTCGAAGGCAGAGTCACGATTACCATCAGAGCTTTGATGGCGAGTCCACACACATATACACACACGCACACAGACACACACGCACAGACACACCCACACAAACACGCACATACACAGACACAGACCTACACATGCCATATGAACTGTGAGCTGTGTGTGGTGGTTTGGGCTGGCCTGCCCTGCCCTGCGTGTGGAGACAGAGCGCTGTGGTGTTCTCAGGGTGCTGGGCCATCAACAGTGTGGCCTCAGTGTCTCTCCTGAGTGACACATTAACCCCACAGAGAGAGAACTGCTTCAGACAAGACCTGATCTATTCCCCCAGCACACACAGACTTCATTATGAGGAGGGGGAAAGACAGAGAGGGGTGGGGGGAGAAGATGAGTGAGAGAGACAGAAGGAGAGAGAGAGAAAGAGAGAAAGAGAGAGAGAGAGAGAGAGAGAGAGAGAGAGAGAGAGAGAGAGAGAGAAGGAGGATAAAGGGAACTCTTAGAGAAAGTGCTGCCACACGAGGAATCCCGCAGCAGCAGCAGCTCTTCTCAGGGCTTATGAGAACCCCCCCCCCAAGACTCTGGAGGCAGAGGTTTCCTGTTGCAGACGCAGGCTACACCTGGAGCAGAGGCTGGGGGCTGGGATGCCTGCAGTGCATAATAACCGGCAAACATGGCCTCTCTAGCGGCTGACAACTAGCCTTTCAAGCTTCCACAAGCAGCCTCACTGTTGACGTCTGCGTCGTGTCTAATACAAATAAGCTAGCGGCTCTAAAATAGGCCTAATCCTACAGAGGACCACTCTCAGGATCAATTTAAATATCTATATGCATTTTTAATGGGGACGCAGCAGCTGAGAGTGAGCACATTCCTATCCAAATAATAACCTTTGCCAAACAATAAAAACAAATGGGGGCGGATTTATGGCAGTACTATTTCAATTACTATTTCCGCATGTACGCCTTAAAGAAAACAAGAGGCAGGTACATATCTCAGCCCACGCAGACATGCACAAACACATACACCCCTCCTCTTCCCCAACCCCACCACAGTAATCTATCATACAGAGTACTACACACAAAGCTCAGATAAGAAGGGGAAAAGTGGACCATATTTACAAGGCAAACACACCCCTCTGCCTGGCACTCTCACAAGGCCTGCTCTTTCACGGCAGAGCCAAGCAGAGAGAGGGGAGATGGCCGACTTGATAAGGAGGTTGAGGGCATTCCACGCATTCTTGGGCGCAGGCAGACAGACAGATAGATACAGATACTCCAGCTGCTGGGGGGCGAGAGGTACAGTTCTAGCCCACTCGGGGAGAGATAACAGGGCAGTGGTGTCGGGATGCGTGGTCAGGGTTACACGGAGTAGAGGCAGGACACTGGCTTTGCTGAAACAGAGAGTGGAATCTGGAGGCAAGCCAAAAGCGCAGCCAATACATCACAAAGTGACACGACACAACACACACACCCACAGACGCACACGCACACACACACACACACACACACACACACACACACACACACACACACACACACACACACACGGTGCTTTTTTGTGAAATAGCTTCCAAGACCGGCACTTGTTAGGATTTTCAGTCATCATCCTCTGCACTTTTTTGTGTGCTGAGGCTACCAGACCTAAAGTGGCCACCTGTGTGTGTGTGTGTGTGTGTGTGTGTGTTTCCAGACTGAGTAGGGAAGAAGACACGAGTGACTGGCCACGCCTGAGCCATCCGAGGGGTTTCAGCACTGACTGACTCAGCTTCTGTGTCAGAAGCAGCCGAGTCGAAGTGCTGATGAAAGAATCCAGCTCATTGGATGGTTCAGCAGCCCTGGTCATCTTTGTGGACCTACGGCCCTAGCGTAATGTCTGTGATGGGTAAACAAGGCTGTTTGAGCTGATTAAATACCTTAGATATCTATGCAGGTCACACTTATCTATGCAGGAACCTATCTAGCACATTAGTTGGGCTATTTGTTATTGTGCATGAGAGAGAGAATCGGCTGTGGTCATACAGTCTGACTAGCAACCGCCACCCTGCACCCTGTGTGTGGGTGAGATGGGTCCAGAGGTGACTTAACACTTGCTAAGCCCCACCTCAACACTGACGACTGTGTAACTAAGGGGAAACCCTGTTTCCTTGCAGCTGGACAAGAACAGTGTGCCACTCACGTGACGAGTGAAATTCAGCTGTCATTCAGCTCAGTACGGCTGGGTTACCACCTCTGGAGACTAACTAGCCTAACGTTCTCAGTTTTGTTTTCAAGTGAGTCATGTCTGTTGTGAGGCCTAGTCCAATCTGATTGGACCATGAAAAGTGCCTGGAGAGGACCAACAGAAATATGAGGTCTGGAGGTATTTTCATTTATTGCGATGATCTGTCTCCATACAAAATGAGTATGTGGCCACAGGCCTTGTAAAATAACCCAGGAATCAATGTTGGGGAGTGACTGAGCTTTGGTCTGTGCATTTGTGTCTGGCATGGAAACAGAGAAACAGCAGGGTGCTGAATGAATACTTACATTCCACCACGAGTCATCAACAGTGTTTCCCCTACCGTTATATTAGGGGGGCGCCCCGCCCCCCCAACGGCACCCCCCGCCCCCCCTGGAAGGTCAAGTTAATTTTGTTCAATTTTATTTTCTATAAAGCGCCACATCACAACAACGGAAGTAATTTAAGGTTACCTTTCCTATAGAACAGGTCTATAGCTTGTTCTTTTATTAAACAAAATGAATAGCCTTATGTTATTTATCTTATTTACACGACGGCATGTCATTTCTGTCTCTACATGGTCGCGCGTTTACAATTCTCTGCTCTCTGTATCGCGCATGGCAGAGTTCCGCCGCGATGCGCACACACACACACACACACACACACACACACACACACACACACACACACACACACACACACACACACACACACACACACACACACACACACACACACACACACACACACACACACACACACACACACACACACACACACACAGGTGAGAACGCTCCCACCAGCGGACAGAATTGGGCTTAAGAATCAGTGCACAGCTACGGACACTTTTAAGCTTTAAAAAACTAATATCCAGGCGTTCATGAATCTGGCAGAGATATTTTCCTAGGTAGGGTCGACAATGAGGCCCAATGAGAATGGCTACAACAGACGTGGAAACAGAACGTACATACAGAATGTCCGCACCGAAAATTCAGAAATAGATCTGGCTTCCATTTTTTATCATTTTCCGCGAGTTGTGCGTGGCCCTTTTTACATAGAGTCTGGTAATAAATCTATGAAATGTAACGAAAATTATTTATTTTGCTGTGAATAATGAAGGAAGCAATAAATCCGATTATTTGCCAAACCCTCAAGAGCTGTTGCCATGGAGATTTAACGTTACTTTCTGTTTGAAGACAAGGTAGCAGCTAGTGTTGAAGAATGGATGACTTGAAATTGGACGACTTTAAATTATTATATGAAATTGAACATCAACACCTATACGGATAAAATAAATAAACAAGGATAGCAAAACAGATTGATAAGCAATGAGAACGGCAGAAACACAGGCAGGACGTCAGATGACGAGACAGATCATAGTGACACAGGCTGGTTTTTTTTTTCGTCATATGAAGGCTGAGACATTCATAACATTTTATTCAGTCGTACTGGTCCTTTTGTAATGCCAACATGTGCACTTCGTTGTGGATAAGTAAAGCCTATTTTGCTACATTTTTGTAGTCCTGGTAATCTTTTGTTTGGCATATTGGTGAGGTTATTAAGAGGACCATTTCTCAATCGTTTTGTTTTTGATGAATTAATGTTTGTTAATCAATTATTTTTCAACAAATAACTCCATTATAATTACAAAGAGGACAATTCACAACTTTTTATTGCAACTTTCACTTGTTTCGCCAATTTCATTGCAACAAAAACCTAAAAATAAAAACTTTCATCGCAACTTTTTGGAAAAGCTCCTGCGAAATCAGGAATTTTAGGCCGCAAATATCTCAAAAAATGTTCTTCCAGAAGCCCAGAAAGATACACCACTGCAGCGACAAAAGCTGCACACTTTGTGGATAATTGTCATAAAAAGACATGTTCCGATGTTTAGTTGTTATATTGACTGCTGTCATTAAAAGAAACACATGAACACCATGATTCCTTTAAGCGCTTGTGTCGGTGGCCACGCCGCGCACCGTGCCGTGCCGCAGCCCCCCCCCCCCCAAAGCTGTAAACCTAGGGGAAACACTGATCAATATTACAAAAACTCACGGTGAAACCTTGTAAGAAGACACACAGGCAACCCTGCACCCCCCCCCCCCCAAAAAACAAACAAACCACAACTCACAAGAAAATGATGTCATCCACACGCGCCCAGATTTTCCTGACTGTGACAATGGTCAGCAGTGAGTTAAAGGCATTTTAATTAGGGTTAGGAACAGTCCCATTTGCTGTTTCTGAGTGATTGGCGTGAAGGAACTGAATTAAGTCAGGCGATGTGGATTTTCATGCCCCTCAATTGGGAGTTTTTAGTTCTAGTGCCTTTCCAGGGAGACACAGATGCTTGTGTGTGTGTGTGTGTGTGTGTGTGTGTGTGTGTGTGTGTGTGTGTGTGTGTGTGTATTTGGCAGAATGGAAGACACAGAATAACCATGACAGTAGAGACAAGGATGTAGAGAGGTAAATGAAAGGGAGAAATAAGCCTCTGTAGTGTTCTCAATTACTTCCAGTGTACCTGCCAATACATCACAGCAGAACATCATGCCCCTGAAGATGGCAAATGCACACACACACACACACACACACACACACTATCTCTCTCTCTCGCTCGCTCTCCTGTTCCCTAGAGAGTGACTCTCAAGAGCCAAACCATCACAGCCAGCCAGCGAGCCAGATCTGTATAGGGGAGCATGTCAGAGAGGCCAGGGACGAAAACTCCGATATCGGAATGTGGATGGAACCTCTGGCTGTGTTCTTCCACCTGATCAGCTCCACTGGCTGGGCCGGATGTACCCCAACACTGTACTTATAGATCAAATATAAATTCATAAGTAAGTGTACTTATGTGTGTGTACATAACAAAAGGCAATTCACCAAGCTACCTACAAATTATAGCGGAACAGAGAGTAAATGTGTGTGGATCTGTTTTCTTACAGCCTACTGACCGCTTCACTGGGGGACAAACAGGCTCGCTGCTCTCAGTAGAAGACCGGCTCTGCTCTGTTTCCAAGGCTGCCACTGTTTCCACATCCACTTACTCGTCCATCAAACACATTACACTGTGGATGGGCGCCTCACCACTGATGGGGACTGAGGGGGGGGGGGGTCACCTGTCTGACGGTCTCTGTGTCTCTCCATCTTCACTCAAGCCAGACACTTCTTGGCTTAAGGACCACTGAAGGCTCTTTCATATATGAAACCCATTGATGTACTAGTAAAAACATGGGACGGAGGACACATTTTCATTCCCACTATAACGTCAACACCATTTGCAGCATAGCCTGAAGCAAAGTTTCATTTCTCAATCAGCTCACCAATACAAGGCAACCTTGGGTGCAAGGGGATCACAACCACTTGTGAATGAGGTCAAATGGCTTCAAAAAGACAGATTAAACAATCCTGAGAAAAATAACGGGACATCAATGGGGTAAGGGCTTATGCTGATATCAATGTAGTGAATGAAGGGGGAAAGGTGCACCCTCCCCTGCCCTTCTTAAACACGTTAATCCAATGGTTCCAGTGCCCACTGGAGCCGTGCCAGAAGATTACCGGTAATGTTACTAAGTCGCCAGGGGATAGATTAACGATTCAACTTTACTGTTTAGCTTCCATTTCCACGCAACACCATAACAGTAAAATGGCAATACATAAATGGCTTTTCATCATTAGCCACGTGCTTCTTTGCTTAGAGACCACTGAGGCTGCTTATCGTTAGCGCGCAGGGCCAACATTTGAAATCGGAGAATATCAGACCACACAAGCAGATACTACGCAAGCAAGCATGCAAAAAAAAAAAAACAGAAACAAAACCCTCTCAGTTTGAACAGCATCTCAAAACACAAAATATCCAAAGCGTGACCCAGCAGCTGTGGCCCATTACATCCACAGAGAGCTGATGTGCAATGTGCTAGAAAGATGACGAGACGGGCTAACCCCCGCGTCGCTTTGTGCCTTTTCAGAGTTCGGAAAAGCAAAAGCTGGAAAATGCCTGCAATCATTGTCTGCGACTGTCAGCGTTGCAGCGAGCAGCAAACAGCAATTACCAAGATTTATGCACAATGGGGACTGAGGCACGGATGGCAGCATTTCTTTTCTCTCCGGTCTACAAAACAAAACAAAAAAGAATGGCAAGAGAGGGAATGAAGAACATGCAGAGAGAGCGGAGAAAGAGAGAGAGAGAAAGAGGAGTGAGAGAGAGCGAGGCAGTTTGTGGGCAGCAGCCTTGCAGTGAAAGAGGAAAAGTGGGTAACCCACTTACTTACTACTTGCCTCCACTCCAGTCTCGGCAGAGGACTGACTGTCTCTCCTTTTTTTTTTTAAATTGATGTGCTTAATGAAGTCAGGGATTTAGCTTCCCAGCCTCGCTCTGCTGCCCATCCGCTGCCTGGGCTCAGCATAAGCATAAGCATAAGCATAAGCTGGGAGGGAGCCTGGGAGGAAGGAAGGGTGTGCTGTGCCGGCACTAAGGGGGAAGGGTGACCACCCACAGAGCACTTGGGGTGGAGATGAACACTGCAGTGGGAGCAGGTCAGGTAGCAGTAGAGGGAGGGTGTGTGTGTGTGTGTGCGGACGCCCGTGTTTAAGGAAAAAGAGAGGAAGAGAAAACAACTAAACGATGTTACTGTGCCAGCCATCAACTCCTGTCTCTGTGTACTATGACCAAGAATGGTGCATGCAGGTCCAGGGGACAGTGCAGTCAGTGAGTGTGTGTGTGTGTGTGTGTGTGTGTGTGTGTGTGTGTGTGTGTGTGTGTGTGTGTGTGTGTGTGTGTGTGTGTGTGTGTGTGTATTGTTTTTTTGTTAAGGAGAGAGAGAAAAGGGAAATGACACAACCAACTAAAGGAGCCCTCTGACAGAGATTTCAGCCATCTTATACGTTTACGACACCAAGTTTGATGTTTGTACACTGTGCGATGGTAACACCTACTGAATCGTAGGCTACGATGCAAGTCAATAGGGAAGGAAAGTGAAAACCTAGGCCCCTAGTGGCCATAAAGGATGTTGCATACAGTGCTACATCAGGTGTTGTACGAAAAGCAGTGTAGCCCCAGTCGAATAAAAATCGTGCAGCACAAAAGCGATTACAGCAATACAGCAAATTTCTAACACTGAATTTTGTCCCAGGCCATCTTTGGTTGAAAAGACTGACAACAGCCATCTTTGAACCGCTCACACAGTTTTGGCGCCACTACCAAAGACATTGGCACGTTTCTGTCATGTTGGTCACCTTTTGTCTGGGACAGTACAAAATAGCACAGTGTATACCCCCCATACGACGTCACTATGACACCCCATTCATCCCTCCCTCCGTACACCATGCCCTTGCCAGCCCCAAAAGCTGCCCCAGGCACCTGCTTGTGTCAGTGCCTGGGCTCACCTCTGCTCTGAAACCCAAACAAACTGCTCCTCTGCAGACCAGGACGATCTTGCCTCTCTCATGCCACAGTCATTGTCAGAGTTTTTTTTTTTTTTTTTTCACTGGCAGAGTCGTGTAGTTGGAGAAGCCAGAGGAGATCATATGAGGATAATTAGGACATCTAGTCACTAAGAGAGGACAGGGCTCTTAATAGGCTGGCATAGTAGGGCTGTGTGGGCAGACTAAAGACTGGTGATTAGGCCTCTTTGCCATAAAAAATGTCCCCCTCATGGTCAGCTTTGCCCAGTTCATCGTATCAAATTAAGGAACAGTAGGGACCTGAAAGTGGAAACACTGTCCAATGCCAGGTGGGGAGCCTGAAGTTAGCCATTCTGACAGGGACAAGACAAGTAAGCCGGACAGAAACACTTTTTTGGCCTTTAGGACAGTGACTCGAAAAGAAAATTTGTTTCACGCGACCTTAATAAGCGCACAGAACTTCAGCTGCTTGAAGCCTAATTTGGCTCACAAAGCACACTTCATTTTCAGAAAGACAAATGCAAATTGCTCAAACTCTTCAGACAAGGTCATCAAGTGACGTGAAAGAAACTGCCATCACAGCCAGTGGTAGGGCAGTGTTCTGACAAAAACATTGACGAGACCTACAGCGATTTCCACATTTGTCATGCAGGATTCTCTGGAGTCCAGCATGTCTGATGCATGTCTCCATCTCTGTAAGGACCCTGTGGATGGAACTTGACAGTCAATACTTTCTTAAGGTCTGGTTCTAGACTTTCATTCAACAAAGTGTGAGCTACATGTGAGCTTCATTTCAAAGCAGGGGGTGATGCACCCTGTTGGTGGAGCTGCTTTTCTTTAGTGACAATCCCATCTACCCTGACGGTTAGCATACATCTCAGAAGATCTGTCCAGACTCCATTCACATGAGCCAATAACCTTACAGGAAACAGAAGGGATTACTACTCCAACCACAGTGGGAGATATCTTATCTTGTGTGCACATGGCTCACAGCGGTGGCTAGGCTAAACTTGGGCTTCCAAAGGGATCTGGGATCCTCCCTTGGTTTTCCCTGACTGGAGGCATTGGTTTGAAGTTACAGGGGGGATGGGGTGCCCACCACTCATGTTTCAAGGAAAGCGACCAAACAGGCACCAACAGTTCTAATAGAGGGCCTACTACTCGTTTGGTGAATGCATGGGGTTAAACCCAATATGGCCCTGCACTGGAACCAAAATACTGTTGTATGGCAATAATGATTGATGGGACAAATAGTCTAACTGTCTCTAGGCTGTATGTCAGTTGACATGAGGCCTAGTCTAAGTAACCCAGGGCACTCACAAAATGCTTCATACTTCAGTCACAGATTCACAAACAGAACTATAATTGGCTCCCTGAAACACAAATTATACTTTCATTATTTATAGAAGTCCATCTGGATGCTTTTTACTGAACTAGGGGCCTAATTCATTTAGCTCTTGTAGCCAAAAACGTCTTGCTTCTATGGGCAGTAGTGTGCAAGGCAGGCATGTGACGAGGGACAGAAAGAGTAAGGTAAAAACAAAAATCTTTTACTTTTATCACAATTGTGTTGCAAATCAACTGTATTCATTGTAGCTTAAAATAAAATCAAACACATATTTGTACATGGCAGACAACAACATGCTCAATGTCACAAGGAAAAACAACAGTTTTAATAGTAAAGAGTGAAGCTGTGAGAACATTACCCAAGTTCAAACAGCACTCAACCTTCAAGAGATAAAGGCTTCCTACATACACTAACCATTCTAACCAAATTTTTGGCTTCCTGTGCCCTACTGCTGCGAACAGTAAGAAGGCGGATCATTTCACGCGTTCAACACACACACACACACACGTACACACATACACACTCATTTAGCAAAAATGTGTTAGAGAGACTGAGATGGAGTGAGAATGATGGAGATGGTTAAGGATTGAAGAAAAAAACAACAATTCGTGCATGAACGTTACAGGGGGAAATACATGACAGAAATGAGACGAGCTAGGCTATTCTTTGTCATTTCACACAGCATTTGTCTCTGCAATTACTGCACAAATACAGTATAACAGTTAGAGTGTGGATGTAACGTGTATTGAAACCTCAAGTTTTACAAGGTAGAATTCAGGCCCAAAGAAGGATAAAGGCAGATGCAGGGTAGATAGATAGAGGCATCAGACAAGTACAAACACTCAACCTGAGAGCATAATGCAATCCCTTGTGGTTAACACAGATGCAGAGGAAATGAAAGGCGGAGCATACATTCAAAAAGACAATGCTCAAATTGCCGCCTGAATGCAGATCATCCAATGGGCTGTGCCCACAAGCTGCCACTTCTTGTGATGGCGGGAGGGTTCTGCAGCACAGCTGATAAAAAAAAACCTAACAGGAAGTTGAGCCCCGATTGCCAGACATGCAGTAATATGGCCTGTATGAAGACTCAAGTGAGTGTCTCATTGGCTAAAGACCAAGACCTTGCCATGAGGTCATCACAATTAGGGCCCAGGAACTCAATAAGGTATTTTACTGAGGAAGCAGAGATTAATGAACCAGGCTACTGTGGTTGTTGTGATATCCTCTTCTCTTATTCTGTGGTGAATCCTACGTGCTAAAAAAAATGTAATATTAAGTTCATCAAAAGCTGGCCTGAAACCTGAGGTTGTAGCACTTCGTTTTGCTGCTTCCCTGATGAAACCATACCGCACTATAACATGTGGTGTTTTATTTGAGGAATTAAACGGTTCCCTTCCAAAACAGCACACAACAATGTGTATTCTAGGATCAGAGAAGAGGAAATATCAACTATTTGAGCTGGCTAATTAGCACACAATCAAAGTTCAGGGGATGGATGAATCAACTCATCATGCCAGGCTTTTACCATTTGAACTTGGAATTTAACGCCTCTACGCAGCACCAAAAGGAACACATCTCTAACCCCCCGGCCCTCCAAAATCAGATGAACAGAAAACTAAATGAAGCAAGGGTTAATGCATCCTGCCCCACTTCCGCATCAAAAGACATCATGTTCACTTGACCTTGGGATATGGCTCTGACAAGTGGAGGCCATGGCACTCCAACCACACGCCTATGCCTCTCGCATTACTGTCAGCAGTAATTAGCTTCAGTCAGAAGTAGGCCAGCGCCGATAACTCCCGCAACCTCTGGTCAGTCCGACACCTCCAGGGCCAGAGACCACCGCATATCTATCACCCATGGTGATTGCACTGCACTGTGAGGGCCGAGGGGACCGGCTCTCTGGTTGGCTGATAAAAGAAACTCAACTCAATGGCAGCAGCACAAGTGTCAAAGGGCAGAGGGGTCAACGACCTCCTCTGTAGATGCAGTGATGAGGCGTGAAGCACTTGAGCAGAAGATCAGCTCATGAGTATGATTAGCAAAAGATAAGGCAGATGATGATAAATTGCCAATTTCACATGACCACGGAACCCTGTTAGGCAAAGATATTATGCAGAGACACAAGCTGCAACTCCAGTCCAAAATCTGGTATGCAAGTCCATCAGTGTGTTGACTGCATTAATCATTAATCCATTCCATAGACTCAAAAGGCATCATACAACAAATAACACTCCCTGACCAATCCACGCCCACGTTTGAAAAGGACCGGAGTGATTAATCGATGAAACAAGGCGAGGCCATCCAATCTCTTGGAACACACTTGTCAGTGTAACTATTTTATCCATCTTCTTCCCACACACTCAGTGAACACAAGCCAGGATTGTTACATGCAATGTGACAGCAGTACCGTCACACTTTTTCATGACAGAAGCAATTACTCCTGTCCTTCCACTAGGTCTTTTTCTGTCTGCTTCTAGAAAATACAGAGCATTTAAACTGGTCACGGCTCCTGGTATTAGTGTCTGTCTGTTTCTGGAGGAGATGGGGGAAATGATAGCAGTAGGGCTGATAGATAAGCTAATGGCGGAGGCTTTGATTTGGGCACCACACAGGGAGGAACACCCATCTGAAATAGGCTGGATACGAATAAGCTCACTTCTTGGAACGGTCAGTATTGAACGGAATCACCCCTATAGGTTAATTGAACGTCAACCCTTATAGGTTAATTTACTTCCTATTCTGGATTTCATATGGGACATCGTCATCACGAATAGGAATGTCCATTCTATGCACTCTAATTCTTAGGAGGAGATGAAAGGTGCCCAACCGCACACTTCCAAAATGCCAGAGCTTCCGTCAGTGCTGGCAATGTCAGCACATCCACTTTAGTGACATGGAGCAGGATGTACTGCTGATTTCTCCTGCACAATCTCAGATACCACAACTTCTAACTTAAATTAAACCAGACAACAGTGACTTAAGACCTACACTGACTTGTGAATCAAAACATTTTGGTTTGAACTGTGAAAAAGTAGTCTTCGCAAATGATACGAAAACAGGGGGACTAATCATCTTTGCATCACCTGAAAACAGATACTAAAATAATACCGTATTTGAATATCTTATTTCACAGAGAATATGGATAACAAATAATGTAAAACCTGCTAAACAGATTTATAAAATACCCTAAATAATTTAGTGTCTTACACTAAACTCACTGCCTGTCTCTGTATGTTGACTATTCTGAAGCAGTCATTAAACACAAATGCATGCACTCCCATAATGAAATAAAAGCATACAGCCGGTTATTCAATGGCCTCTTCCTGAAATTAAATTCTGCATGATTCACTGCACTAAGCAGAGCAGAACACAAGGTAGAACAACACACAATAGTCCTAGAAGACTGACTGCCTCCAACTTTGCGTAGCATACGTCTGTGGAGCCAAGGAACAATGGGAGAGGGAGAAGACGACTACATCCTCTTAAATTCTGTGGGCACTACAAAGGGGCACCTTCCTTTCCTTTTCCTTCTGCTCTGCTTTGCTTTGATTTTTCTTTCAATGTCTTGTCCCTGAATCACAGCACCCACTCAAGAGATATTTTTACGCCACCTTGCAAGAAACAAACAGTCATGGGCTAACTTGCTCCCAGGAGGAAAATAAATCACGACATCTAGGTGCTCCTCGCACCACCATCCTTTCTGAATATCAGCCCCAGATTTGGGGTCTGAGGTTATGTCTGGGGTGGCTGTGTGTCAAGAGTAGGAACGCCACTTACTGATAAAAGAGTTGAATGTGCCCTTTCTTGGTGTAGCATCAGGAGAGACAGGTATACTGTTTATACAATGGCATACGTTCTCGGAAGAACATTCTGATAAGGCAAGTAGATAATGAGAAGATGATAGCATTTGCTGGTCTACAGACCGGAGTGCCGACCACATTATGCCATACAGGCATCAGTGGCATTCAGAAGATTGCCGAATGTCAGGAAGCCACAAAGGAAGCATCTGAGTCACTCTCTCATTGTTCTCTATCCTTCCAGTCTACTAAGGTGAACAGTAAAGGACACGGAATGGAGACGTCCATTTCCAGTTTGCATAAAAGACTAGTCAACCTCATCATCAGATTTGTAAAATTATTTTGATGTAGAATAAGAAAAAGATACGCATGGACACTTGTAAAGCCAGTCCTATAAGGTGGGACACATATATGGCTTATATGTCAACCTTTAGCCGTTAATCACTATAACACTGTGCTCAAAGCACACTAGAGACGATGAGGTAAGCCCACTGGATGACGTCGCAATAATAGTAGTAATTTATCTCTCCAACCAAAAACCTTTCCCATACACTAATACAAAACATTATTCTTTTAAATACTGATGAAAGGAGCACATGTATATGGGTC
The DNA here is from genome assembly GCF_900700415.2 of Clupea harengus. Classification (NCBI taxonomy): domain Eukaryota; kingdom Metazoa; phylum Chordata; class Actinopteri; order Clupeiformes; family Clupeidae; genus Clupea; species Clupea harengus. Next base: position 1,876,788 of record NC_045164.1, on the reverse strand, counting down.
ACAGTTTATGATTAAATTAAATTCAACATTAATAAATCATACCAAAACACCGTGTTTGGCTGCCAGTTTTGATGTCACTACCTTTATCTGCTTGTATGAGGAAGTAGCTATCGAGCTAGCTAGCTTTCTAAGATTGCTAGCTACATTAGCTATCTCGTCAACTAGCTGCCCACTCTTAAAAACGAATAAGGAACCTTGGGCGTAATAAAATAGAGATATATAATGATTTCCGTCCAGTGACCTTATTGTCAAGACTATAAAACGTTCAAAATGACGCAATCTAGCTGGCAAGCTATGTTCCACTTATTGCAAGTCTGCCCAAATGAAGCTTGCTAAATGCCGAGCAGCTTCCTCAATTTTATAGCTCGGAAGCTAACGATAATGTTAGCTAGAAGGCTAACTTACATTTGTTTATGACAAAGGTTGGAAGCGGAGTAGCTTGCCGATGGCTACTAGCAAGCAGACATACGCGCTGAAATCGCAGAAACACGTAAATATTTTTTAAGAACAGAAAAAAAGTTATTTAAACTACAAAATATTAAACACCTTAAACGGTATTGTGAACGTTTACGTCGCAGGAAGAGACCGTTTGTGTTCGTCGAATTGAACTTGTTATGTTTAGAATAACATTACTGACTTGTGTCTGGTTTTGCCAGTCAAATTGAGAGTTCTAGTACATGCATTCAGCATTTCAGTAGGTTATAGTTCTACCCAGAGAAATCTGGTATATGCAAACGTGATAAAGTGAATTCATAATGCGAGGTTATTGAGAGTGTTTAGTTGGATGCTCCGCTGAAAAATAACGGATGCCCATTGCAATTTATAGTGAAGAGTTCGAAAGTAAGTTAACGTTATATTCTTTCCGTAATCTTCTCTGTTACCTCACTGGTGAGATAGCTCGAATTCACCCATGACCTGTGGATGATGACTTGTTATAACAATATATTTACAACATGTCAGGTTTGCTTGTCCATCATGTGCATTTCACTGCCCGCAAAAGCCCTGACTATAAAGATAGTTACAGACATCAGCAATTCTCACCTGTAATTCGGCCCGCTCCATCTCCCATTGTGCTCGTTCCACTTCAAAACGGGCCCATTCGTGCTGCAGAAAGTGCAAGATCCCCGGTATACTGTACTGAGCCCTTACTGCTTCCCCACCATCGCCTTCGGGTAGTGGTCCTTTTCCTCCACTTTGCAATATCGAATTGTTATTATTGTTAAAAAAGACGCCGGGCCCTGCCTGGTCGTCCATGGCCGGGCTCGGGTAAGGAAACGATACCAAATCTTTCCTATGAAGATTTTCCTCCACCGCTAGCTCTTTCAAGATATGCGCCGCACTGAATGCGTAACGTAGAATCTGCCAACGGCGAGTTGAACTGGGGGAGAGCAAACTCAATTTCTGACAGCCAGCTGTCATTCAATGACGTCAGCCAGCATACTCACGCCCACAAGTGAGTGGGCGTTTCTTGAGACGCTAGTCGAGGCTTGTGGCGACGTGCCTGCAGAAAAGACGAAAGGATGTTGCTTACTGAAAGAAATGTCTTTGTATGCACAAAATTAACCAAACTCGATCAACTTGATAAAACCTAAATAGTTTTAATATCCGACAAAAACTATTACGTGACATCAATTCAAACCATACGAAGATCATATAAAATGTATATCATGTCACATGACAACCAAGACCTTCACATAAATTTACCACAAATATAATTTATGCATTTGAGCAACTTCTTAGATATACCAATAGTGGCTTACCTTTTGAATTCAAATCGATTACCATTAACACCAAGGTTGAAATGGTCCACCAATCTACACTAAACGGAATAGTAACCTGAGCAGTTATGTGGCTTCTCATTCATACAGACTCATAATGGCAGAAAAACTGCCACACTGATATTTCAAGTCCGAATGTGCTTGACAATTAGCAGTAGGTGGATGTATTATTTGTGCTCATCTGAGGACACCTGTATCCTCTAAATGCATACATCTGTCTAGAGGGCAAAACTGACAGGTGCCTACTTAGACTTAGTGTAAAGACTGTCTCTCTCATGTCTCCATTGTGATTTCCACTGTCATCAGCACAACATGTTACAGATTGACAACAGACTTCAGGACCACAAACCAAGACAACGGTGGAGAGTTCAGTTCCATTGTTTGGTGGATAGAAATAAATGCCTCTAACGCCATTTGCTGTGGTTGTGCAGTTGTTCATTCATTTATTTTACATTCTGGTCCACCGTCCAAGAAACAATAAACAGCAAAACAAACAAAAAAAAATGAAAAGCAAAAGACAAGGTGCAAACTCACTCTTTCTTTTCGGTGCATGATCACTGACACACTTGATAAACAATATTAGCAATGCTCCACCAGTCTTTATACGGATAGCTTCACCTTAAATTAATCCTGCAGATTAAGAGTCTGCATAAAACCGGCTGCATTGACACTCACTGCCTTATATAATATAAGTGAGAACAAAGGCATCCAGTGGACATAAAATCTTATGAAAATGTACCCGCATAAGTGAAATGGAAAACTGTAAACAGACTTTTCCATGAGCCTTTCAAGCTATTTTTCACGGTAACATTGGCAAGTCTTTCCATGTAAAGTTAGACTAACTATACTTGACTCAAAGCTATCTGAAATTGCCTGCGATATGATTTCTTTTAAAAAGTAACTCAGGAGTGAATGTCAAAAAACAAACCTAAGGCATCTAGATGGGACAGATAAGCAAGGAGGCCTTTAAACCAATAAGCAAGACAAAATAACAAGGATAGAACAAAATACAGTGACAATTAAAGTTTAACAGGTCAGTGATTCATCGAGAGGAGGAAAATTACATCATCATGATATAGGGCTTTCAAATGTGCACTCATGAAAAAATGTCCTATTCATTACAATTTATAATGCAGTGCTCCGAATGACTCTGGTTGGAAAAAAGAACATTCTGGAAAAATGAGATTCCACAATAAAAATCCCTTTGCAAATTCAATGCCACAAGCACATGAAAATGCTCCCCTAAAATGCTTTCATATATCCTCTGACACACAATATTAAAAAGGCCCTTTATTCCATATTTACACATATATATTATTTCCACTTTCGGGGTGGCGGCACTCTCAGGAGCTCAGAGGAATGGCTACAGACACTCTCTGTCACACACATACACAAAGAATCCAGCGAAAGATGTGAAAACACAGTAAAACACAGCAATGTTAGTGGGAATGAAAAGATGAGATCTCTCTTCAGAAGAAGCTCGTCTTGAGTTTGATGGTGGGTGCGGCCTGCACTGTGGGCTGGGCCAGTCTGGCTGCTTCCTTGGCCTTGCTGCTGGCCTGATTGGCTCGGATGGCCGTCTCCAGGCGGGTCTTGAGCTCCGGCGCCGCCCCAATCACAGTCTTGAAGGCGGCTGGGTACAGCGGGCCGATGCGCATCAGGTCCTGCAGAGCAAAGTCGTGCAACCCTTTGGAGGCCGGATCAGCTGAGGAGAAGGCGTTCTCGTCTAGCAGGTATGACACCAGGGTGGGGACAAGGAGCGCCAGCAACTGGACTCCTGAAAAGAAAGAGGAACAGACAAGTGAGTCACTGATCAGACATCAGACAGTGATGGACAGGTGAGAACAAAAAAAGTGAGTTTTTCTCACAGGGAGAAAATAGTTGAGGTGAGAGGACAAACACACACACACACACACACACACATACAACGAGAAAGAGTAAAAGTAACAAAAAAAAGAGGAAAGATACATAGTAAGGTTCTGACAGTACATGTGGGTGAAGTTGACAGGTTGATTGTGTATTCCTGTAGAGTGTTCATAATGCCTGCAGTGGTCACCTTTTTACATATAATTATACTTAATCCCCTAGAACAGCCCTGACTGAGTCATCCACTCCACTCTGAAAGGAGTGCAGAATCCTGTGGAGCTAAATTGAACAATGTGTGCGAAAGAAGCACAGAAACACAAAACCCAGGGGTGTTTTAGATATTGTTTCAATCAGTTTGACATTCAGCGACTGGGTTCGAATCTCTTCTCTATTTCTCTCTCTCTCTGTCTTTCTCTCTTTCTCTCAACTCACAGACTCTCACTCCCTCTGTTGTCTCACTACCACAGAAGGCTAATGACTCATACACGAACATAACTTCCTGACAAGGGGTGGCTGCAGAAAACCCCATCCAACCAGTTGCTGTCTAACCCTGGCCAAATTCCCACCTCAACTGAGAAGCGCAAAACGCAAAACACACACCACTAGGAGTCACCTAGGAATCATGAGGGCGATGTGAGCATGGCAAGTCCATAGGAAAGAGCAGACGCGACAGAGATAACACAAATTGTTACAGGGCAATGAGCCAGTTGATGGAGTGCTGCGTCGGGCTGTTTCAAATTCTGTGCCAGTGCGAAGACACCCCGAGACATAATTACAGAGCAGGCACGACACACGGCTCCACTGACCCGATCTGGCCCATCTAACACACAGCCATGCTAATCGCCCCTTTACACCTGCTAATACATCATCTCTGCACACACACACTTTAGAGCTTTCAGAGGAAGACAGGGGAGAAAGGGTAAGAAATACTTATTTTGATCAGCCAATTTTCACATAAAAATGTTCCACGTTACGTGAGAATATTTTATTCAGAAAAGATAATTCTGTCTGCCCATTTATACACCCTCAGTGTGACTTCAAGTGTGAAAAACGCCTAAAATCACATATTCAGCTTTTCACAATTAGGCAACCTGTTCTCTCTTCACAGGTATGCAAAGACAAAAGAAAAAAATCTAATTTAAGTTCAAAAGTTTGTGAAAATTAAAGCTGAAGTTCAAATTAAAGCCAGCAGCCCACAAAAAGCAATTGCATGGAAAGTCCTGACACACTGTCACACCATCCATTGGCTTACACTTGAAGCTCCTTTCCTTTTATATGATTCCAATTTTATATTCAATATTTAAACTGGATGATCTCAGCGGATGATAGAGGAGACGGTCCCATTAGTCAACTCTTTGCTGTAACTGTGTTTGTTTTTATCACTGGCAAAAGGTATACCAAAACAGTTCCTTTTTGAAACCCATCCATGTTTACTTGCTAGCTGCTGATTTTAAGCAAGACATATTAGGACAAGATGACACAATAGCAAAACTAGTAATAGATAGATAGATAGATAGATAGATAGATAGATAGATAGATAGATAGATAGATAAATACTTTATGGCATCACTTTCCATGTAGAGCAGTGTGTTAAATCACCATGCTGCAGCCCAACACATTACAATGGGGAGTTTTAAATCCATATTGTAATGCAGATTAGAAATGCAGATTATTAATTCAACTCTGAACATCATCATTAAATATTATTAAGTGCATGCAATATTATTCTCCTCTGTGGTTATACAGTGGCTGCATTTGAACATTACTGTGGTTTTGTAGAAATATGATAAATAGGCTTAAGATCAATCTAAGACTAAAGAGTCACTTTCATTCATTTTTAAGCCTTTGGAAGAAAAGCCTATGAGAATGCCACTGTACAATCCCACTGATCTTAAAATCCCATTATACACGTCGTTATCCAAGGGAAACTTTGCAGAACTTTGTCCCATGTTCTGACTTACGGTTCTGTTCCTCTCCCATGGCCACCAGGTTCTCCAGGACCTTCACTCCCTCCTGGACGGCCTGCAGCTCTGCGGGGGTGCTGGGCCTGCTGCGCTCCACCGCCTTCAGCTTCTCCACCAGCAGCGGAGCCAGAGCATGGATGTAAGGTGTGGAGAGAGCTCGACTGGAGTGCTGGAACACTGACAACAGCAGTTGGTAGCAGCGGGCCTGCACCTATGGGTAGTGGAACACACACACACACACACACACACACACACACACACACACACACACACACACACACACACACACACACACACACACACACACACACACACACACACACACACACACACACACACACACACACACAATGGGCTAAAGTCATAGAAAATCTGGCATATGCAACACAAAAGGTCTAAATCTGACTCTGATCCGACAGGACTCCTTAAGCTGCAGACAGCTCACACAAATCTAGCGCTGAACTGAGAGGGGATTTCAGTTGATTCTGTGTGTACGCGCACACGGCGTGAGCTCAATGAATGTTTGCATACGACTGAACGGGTGGCACACCATGCGACAACGGGTTTGAGAGAGATGTGTGTGTATATGTTTGCATGTGTGTGTGTGCACATGTGGGTGTGTGCATGTGTGTGTGTGTGTGTGTGTGTGTGTGTGTGTGTGTGTGTGTGCATGTGTGTGTGTGTGTGTGTGTGTGTGTGTGTGTGTGCATGTGTGTGTGTGTGTGTGTGTGCATGTGTGTCATACCCATGGGTCGCTGGAGTTGAGGGCATTGCGGAAGCGGTCCATGCAGCCCTTCTGGAGGGCGGTGACGCCCAGCAGCTCTGAGCTGGCTGACAGCAGGAAGAGGGTGATGGCTGTCAGCATGCTCACCTCGTCCACGACGGGCCGAGACTCATCTGGGGGACCACACAAAGGTAGGGGCAGGGGCAGAAGATGGATGAAAAGTTGATCCTGATACATTGCACTGTTTAAAGAAGCAGTTTAGGAGAAGGTAACACATCATAATAATAATAATAATATTAATAACCCAGCAACCTTCAACTAAACTAAAGGACAATTTATACCTTAAAGATGCAGTCCCGATACGGTTTCACTGTTGATATGCTGTTGATATTTGAGTTCAACAGCCAATTAAATTACACCGCTCCCTTCTGTGCTCCTGAAGCACTGGGTTGATTGGCTGGGATTGTTTATGGCTCAGTGCAGAGCCAGGATTGTGTATGAGTTTTTTTTAAGCTAGAGGACTGATGAGCAATTTGTTGAATTTCACAAAAAGCGTCTGAGATTAGGAATGTGTATATGTATGCAAGCTTTTGTAGGTATGTATGCATATTATATATATTATTATTATATATTATATATAGTTGTACGTGTATGTTTGAATACATGTATATGTGCGTGCGTGCGTGCGTGCGTGCGTGCGTGCGTGCGTGCGTGCGCGCGTGCGTGTGTGCGTGTGTGTGTGTGCGTGTGTCTCGCTCTCTCACCAGGTTGAGCATATTCCAACACAGAAGCCAGGCTGCTCCTGACCAGGCTGGTCCACTGTGTGTGCGTCTTCTCTACTCGCGCCAGCGGGGATGTGATGATGGTCTTGATGCCCTGCAGGGCGGCGGAGGCGGGCACAGGCACGGAGTTATCCGGAGTCTTCAGCGCGGTCTCCCTCAGGACGCCCGTGATCAGGAACAGCACGGTGGGTAGGATCGTCATGCTTCCTGATGAGCGAGGACAAACCATACGATACGTTTAACTTTCTTTCCATCTTGTTTTCGGCATCCCAATCAAACTTCACTCTCTAAGGTCTGATTCATACAAGACTGAAGCCTTGATTGATCCCCATGCTTAACTGAATTACCACAATTAAAAATGACCACAATTAACACAGATATTGATAAAATCCCTTCCTTGGCTGTGGGTCCCTTCAGTCAGTTAGGACAAAGGCACCTGTCCAGTGATAGTGTGACACTTGTTCCTTCACTTTGAAGTTATTCAGATATTTGTGTGTTATTCAGACCATTTAGTGATATTTCATTCAGCATCTTGTATGTAGGGAAAGCCTCATTATCCACTTTAATAATAGGTCTAATAGGGCTGATTCAAGTCTAACACAGTCAGCATGGCTACACTGCAGTCATTAGTCCAGGTGCCAGTTAGCTGCCGCTGTATCTACTCCTGCCCAGACAGATGATTCATTGAGCGCACCTGCCACTGGGCTAGAAGTGGAACACCTACACCTGTCTGGCACAGCGCACACAAAGCACAAAACACAAAAGAGTGCCATCATGCATGCAAATCAATGACAAGAGATGAGAAATTAGATTACTTTTGGTTAGAGTAAGAATAGTATGCAATACTACACAGTGCTTCAATAGAACCTACAGTTACTGCGTGTATTGGCAAATGTTCTGTACTAGGTACTTACTTCATGCTATACCAGAGGTAGGGCGTGTATTTCTCCGAAAGGGTGTGAAGGTGTACTATTTGAGTGCTCGTGTGCGTAACTCAATGGAGAGACTGGGTAAACCTTAATATGTATATGCAAGTGTGCCACGTGTCACAACTATTTGACTCTTAATCTATTGCCATATGTGTTGTGTCAGTACATAGATGTGTGTGTCAGTACATATACGCGCTGTGTCAGCATACCGTATACATTAGGTCATGACTGTCGCGCCACAGGTAATGTCCTAAGGCACTCCAGTGGGTATGACAACATATGAGTATGTGTGTGCGCACGTCAGCAGAGCACCATATGGTAAGACAGAGACAGAGGGAGGGGGGTGTGTCTGTGTGTGTGGGGGGGGGGGGTTCCCAACCTGCTGGAGAGCAGAGGGCGGGCAGCTCGGCCAGTATGGCGACGGTGGCGGCCACCAGACGAGTGCTGTCCTCGGAGAGGCTGTGGGGCCGGTACTGCAGGTGGCTGGGCGAGTCGCTGGTGCGTGCGTTCAGCTGGGGCAGGTGGCGCATCAGAATGAACACCAGCAGCTCCATGGCGGCAAACACCAGTGATTTCCCTGGGAGCAGCTCCCCGCTGTCGCTGCCCTCCCCCAGGGTCGAGGCCGACTCCTTCTCCCCTCCCTCCTCCACACCTGGGGCAGAGGTAGACAGGTAAGGGGAAGTCCATCATGGCAAGAGTGCAAGAGTCAATTACAATTTCACTACATTACTCAAAAAACGAGACTAAATCCACAAAGGGATTTTCTTTATTAGGATGAATGGGCCTAAAATAGGCATGCTTATCCAGACTGCAGACAAAGAGAGAGAGAGAGAGAGTGTGTGTGAGGCGCATGTGTGTGTGTGTGTGTGTTTGTGTGTGTGTGTGTGCTTCTGTATGTGATGAATATTTGTGAGTGTGTATATGAGTGTGTCTGCATGTGTGTAAGGTGTGTGTGTGTGTGTGTGTGTGTGTGTGAGAGAGGGGGGTGGTGGGGTGGTGTGGGCTCACTGGAGCTGGAGCACTGGAGCTGCAGGTGGTCTAGAGCGGCGTGTATGATCTCCTGCACCAATGCAGTTGCCTGCAGCTGCACACTGGGCGGGTCGCACGTCAGCAGCAGCCTGTGCAGCACGTTCAGCAGCTCCACTGCCAACAGCTGGTAGAGAAACACACACACACACACACACACGCACACGCACACACACACACACACACACACACACACACACACACACACGCACAATTGACTTCTTCAGTGACATTCACGTACATTCCATAAAGGACATCATTAATCATTAGCAATAGGTCAGGCAAAACTGTAATTCTGTCTTGGTCTGTCTGGTCATGATGTAACCAATGCTGTAATCTGGCAGTGGGCAGTGATCAGCACGTGTGGAGGATGCCTCTTCCATTTTCACATGATTCTGAAAACTCCTCTGCTGCCAATTTCGCCCCCATTGCTGCCAGCTGCAGGCGTCTGAAGCCTGTGGCCTGCAAACATGATCAAGGCTCCCAAATGGAATTGAAATGGGATGATGTAATGGATTGGGTGCAATCCACTAACCTTAATCTATTCATTTGGGCCATAACTAAAATGAAAAGCTTAAAAAAACAGCATAAACTGCCATCACGTTGCTAAAGCAAGAGGAAACCTCAACCCAATAACCCTGCCCCATACATGCACAGGCAGAGGTAAGAGGTCTACCTACACTTCAATACTCCAGCCTCCTGTGACCTTAACCCTGCTGACTTCTGGTCTAAAAGCTTAACACATCTTCAGTGGTGTGAGGTCACACCTGTGCGCTGCGTTCAGCTCCATAATTCCAGGTTATGTGGCGGGATACCACAGGGCTACTCATTAACATTGGGGGAAAGCTGTCTGCTAACCTCCATCACAGGATGACAGTGCAGCTTCAGCCAAGGCTGTCCCCTCCTCCTCCCCCTCCCCCTCCCCCTCATTTCCGGGCCCTTCAATATCATCATCACGAGGTGGCTGAGGCAATAAGATCTCTATCTCTACTCCACTCTACATAAGGTTGATGACCTCATTTGAGAGCCATCCCTGACTGACGGAGTCTGATGAGAGACTAATTGGAGACGTAAACAAGCTCGATTTGCGTCTTTACGAGGGTGCTCACAGCTCCTTTTCTCCTGTAACGAGCTCGATTCGCGTCTTTACGAGGGTGCTCACAGCTCTTATCCTCCTGACTCAAAGAACTCCTTGCCGTCGTGACTCCGGGTTGCAGGCGTGAATGTGTGCACGTCCGTCTCACCTGGTCCTGGGCGATGTGCTGGCGGGCGCAGGGGGAGTCCAGCAGGGTGCAGAGGGCCTGCAGGCAGGACATGACGTGCTCTATGGGCTCCTCGGGCCGCGGGAAGCACAGGAACTCAATGCTGATGCCTGGAGGATGCATAAAGGGGCAAAAGACAAACAAAAGTGATGGAGGAAAAAAAGAGAAAAGCAATAGAGAGAAAAAAATAGATACATTTGGTAAACACAGTAGTTCCTCTCGCAAAACCTACACACCAACAGGTGGAATTAAAAGCTACAGAGGCAGGTCGAGCAAAAGCGACACGAGGTGACAAAACACTTTATGTCCCGTCTTTTCCCGTTGATGTTCAAACTCAAGAGACTATGGCTGCCAGATGTTACCTAGAAGCAGATGCATGCGCTCCTTCACTAGTTCCTCCTGGCTCTTGTTAGGGCCCTGTCCGAGCGGCGGGTAAACGGCAGGCCCGGGGACTTTGAGAGGGGCAGAGGGGGCCTCCTCCGAGCCCTCGACAGATCCAAACCCGGTGCTGTGGAGCCAGAGGGCCACTGCGTGCAGGATGGGGGCCCAGGAGTTCCGGTAGTGCAGGCGGGCTGTGTCTATGGTCTCTGGAGTGTAGAAGGCCCCACCTGGACATCAGGAGATGAAGGGCAGAATGAACGAGGGGGGAGGAAAGTAAGAAAGAAGAATGAAATCATTTAGGAGCTGATATGACCACAGGGGCCATAACAAAAGCAGTGACGGCAAAGCTAATGGAAAATCAAGTCTGTCTTCCAGCCATTCACAAAAGGTCACAAATGAAGTGGAACTAAGACATTCTGGGAATTTCCCCCCCCGGGAAAAGAGGCCCTTTTGTAAGACCATTCAGCAATTCAGGCTAACATTATTAGGGAGCTTTCCACTATTCAAGCCCAGTTTGCACCTTCCATCACTTAAACCCATGCAGCTCTGGATGAAAATTATGAGATAGATGTGATGGAAAGAATAATTTCACCCAGTCATCATCATCACAAACACCAAGCAGCCCTTAGCAGTCATTTTCCCTGTTACCAGAAGCAAATTCCTGATTTGGGGAGTCTATAGACCAATGTCCTGCGTGCAGTTGAGGTTTGGTGATAAGGAATTAAGGCCAGGCATTACTGAAATAAGATCAGGACGTCTTAAACTGTCAACATACCTGAACGGGGCATTAGAGTGGTAATGCTGTTTGGCTCAGCCACCTAACAAACTATTGGTTTTTATTTCAAGTTGCTCTTTAAGTTAAACAGTTAACAGTGGGACTTAACTGAGGCTGAGAGATTTGGACAGATTAAAGGTTATAAGCAGGTAGAGCAATGCTACTTCCCCATCAAGGGATATTTAAAAGGAAATGCACCAATATAGTTAAACCCAGGCGTAATCCCCGTCTCGAACACATCCTTTAGGGAGGCAAGGGATTTGGGAGCACTGGATCGCCTGCTGTGCAGTTTAATCCAGGAGCTTCACTGTAGCACTGCCAAACTGGCCAGAAGAATCATCACACTCTGTGAGCTAATGTTTGCACCTCACCTACCTTACCACACGTTCCTGTGGCTCAAATGGTGGAACAACTAGCTGAGCAGGATCATGGGATTGAACCCAAGATACTAATGAAAAATGTATATCTGTACTGCACTACAAGTTGCTTTGAATAAAAGCCTCTGCTAAATGCTTCAATGTAATGTAAATGAGGAGGCCAGAGTCCTCTTCTATTTGCTTCGATATATTTCCAATTGATTATCATTAACTTCAACTCTATTGACACTCCTATGAAACCCTCCGTCCCATATAAACCCACCCGTAGCCCCCCACACGTCCCTCCCTTCCTGCAGACTGTGGTTCCATACCATCAGGTGGGAGCTGGCTGGCAAACTCTGCGGGCAGCGTGAGCAGGGCATAGTCCCTCAGCGCGGCCAGCCACAGGCGGCTTAGGGCGGGCAGCTCGGGCTGCACCAGGGTGATCAGGCTGTCTGGCGGCAGGATGCCCGTCTCCTCGTCCGAGTCCTCATCCTCATCTACCTCGTCGCTCTTTGACGGGCGCGCCGGCCGGGACTCCGCCTCCTTCTTAATCTTCATGGCGACCACAAACACCTGAGGGGGAGAGAAGGGCACTGGAACTCTACTTTGGACTGTTCCAAACAGCTGTGGAACCTTTAGAAACAGAACCCCTTGACTGGCCACAATGGTTTGCATCGATCAACTCTCAATAAGAGACGCTGTCAAAAGTATCAAAAGGATTTTTTGCAGGTTGTTTGGTTATTTATAGAACCTTTTTCACAGGATGAGCCTCATGCTGACAAAGACAGTTTCTTTGCGGCTGAAAAGAGCTTTGACTAGAGCCTTTGAAGAGCTTACCAGAAGTGCAATGGTGCAGATGGAAAAAAAAATATTTTGACATACAGTATATATATATATATATTATTTGATATTTCACATAACAGGAGTTCCTGCCAAGAAGTATTACTTTAATACATCACATTGTATCTGCTTACCTCAGCCCAGGCTTTCAGTACGGCCAGTTTCTCCATGGTTGTGGCGCTCTCACTGTACAGCTGGCTGGAGGAGCCCTTCCCAGCCTGAACCTTATCCAGGGAGGACACGAGCAGGTTGTGCACGCGCCGCAGGTCGTTCAGGTCACTGACCACGCCACTGCCAATCCAGGTGCTGCACACCTGTACAGACACAGAGGGAGCAGAAAATTGAGAGATGGTGGTGGAGGAGGCTGTAAAGATCACAGGATGTCATAAGATCAGACACCCTTTCCCTATCCAAAATGTCCTTGTCCACAGAAAGCACAATATTTAAAGCCCACAGATCATACATCTGCAGAATGATCACACAAAAGTAGAGGACAGAATTGGCAGTAGCGACCAAACAATTAAGCTGTTTAATCCCGCTGTCCAGAGGGAACCTTGATCTGTGGGTGTCTCACAGGGGTGTCTAACAAAGTGGAAGTGAGTGCAGAGGATACCATCTGTAGCTGAGCTGTTTTTAGAGATCCCCATAGACTCATCAGCAGGGTAATTAACTCCAGGGGTCAGGGGTCGGGGAGGCTGTGTGCAGGAAGAGTGTGGTCTTAACATGGGGACAAGCAAGCTCAAGGACTCTCTCCCTCAATGCCACTTCAGACTACTCCTCCTCCTGCCGCGCCCTTCAAAGCAAATGTAAATCATGACTTGAGACACGACATAAGTCTTCTGTAGAGCTGAAGGCATGAGAAGACATCACAGGCCTCTGGAGGATTGCCAACAGCCACATCTTAAAGGGGAGCGGGGAGAAGCAGAAAGAGCAACTCTGGCCAAAAAAAGAAAGAGTTTGACAGAAGAAAAAGAGAGGCAAAGGGAGGATAACAGATGAGAAAAAAATATGGACAGAAATAAAGACAGAGAGAAATAAAGACTGAGAGAATAACACAGAGAGAGAGAGAGAGAGAGAGAGAGAGAGAGAGAGAGCAAATGAATGAGAGAGTGGCTGCCTAAGACGCAAAGACGCAGAGAGAGAGTTAGAGTAGGGGTTTGCCTTTCAGCAGCCATCTGTTTACTACTGTCCCTAGTAAAGCCCACATCAATCAGGCTGGACTCATTTCCAACAGCCTCGACACTATAGCATTCCACAGGGATACATATTAGAGCACACTGCAGCTCTTAGAGCCAGCCACAACCTGACTGGTGTTACAAACAAGATGGTGAGGAATGCTTTACCTGGCAGGCCTTGGCGGTGATGTCAGACGGTGTGTCAGGGGAAAAGGCAGGTCGCAGTGCAGCCCCAACCTGTCAAAGGAACGAGGGGAATAGTGTTTAAGGAGAAAATCTGACAGAAAAAAAAACCAGGTCAGGTATATGGCTTATTGTAGACATCTAAAAATGTGACATCACATATTAATTAGCCTCTCTCAGAACCTCAATCTACACCGGGGGAAGAATGTTTAAGGACACAATATGATGGAAAAAAACACTGCAGGGTTCTCCAGTTACACAAACCATGGTGAAATCAAATGACAACAGTGCATAACTTATTACTGGGCACAGAAAGGTACGAATGTGGCAGCATCCGAAAGACAACAATGCATTTACAACTAATTAACTAGGAGGTTAAGGCAGAACAGCGCCCTCTCTCACATTGGCCTGGTACTGCTCCAGGATGACGTGGCCGGGGAACTCGGGTTCGGGCACAGAGGCGAACTTCTTGATGATGTCCTCCAGGGCCTGCAGGCCGGCCATGCGCAGCTGGTTGCTGTTGTCTGTGGCGGCCATGAATGCCATTCGGATGAGATCATTCAGGTGAAGCACCAGCAGGTCACCTGGGAGAGAACAGAATTACATGCAGTACACGGTCACTTTGAGGAGCCCTCCTAAGAAAACATGGGTCTTTGTTTGACTGAGCAAACAACGCTTTATTTTGCAGCAAAAAAACATTTGTGGATCATAAAGATGACATCAAAAAACAGGTTTCATGCAGACGAAAAACAATATCAGTGTGTAAAGCATCCCCGTAGCCTTTTGATGCTGACCTAAACCTTGTCCTGACCTGAAGCATTGTAAAGTTCACTGCTATCAGTCAAGCACACAAGACTGAGGGGGGAGTCGGGGTGTGTGACAGAGCAGCTAGCTGAGAGTTCAGATCTAAGGTTGAGGGGTGCTCATGTCACGTCTACGATGGCTGGGACGGGCTGCTTACATAAGCAGAGAGCAGCGGCTGTCGGCCGGAATCACTTCCTCTCTGCTTACTCATCTGATCTCCTGTCAGCTCGGCTTACAGAAATCACGGAGGGGGACGGCGTGGGGTGGGGGGTGTGGTAGAGGGGGGGCCGCCGTGTTCAGGACGCACCAGTGGTCGTCAGTCGGCAGCACAGCTGGAGGTGCTGATGGAGCTACACGGTCCGCATACAGAGCAGTCTATACATCAGCGTTCCTCTGATGCACAATCACAGCAACAGAGGGGGGAGGGGGTAGCCCAACATAAGCCCATGAAATAAACCTTTATGATTTCCTGTGTAATTGTTCCACTTAACTGTGTTGTGATCCCCCTCAATGGCTATTAATAGCACATGATGGTTAGAAAAACAGATCGCAAACAGACCCTACGGTGCAGGAGGCAATGACGCATCAAAACAAGTGAACCAGAAGGTTTTCAAAGGGAGAATTTCATTAGGATGCAGCAATGCAAAAGCCTGTCATAACAAAAGCAGACACGAAAAAAGGTTGTGTTTCCAGGCGGCATGGCAATGCGTCACTGTTACCTTTGGGGTTTTTGGATTTGGCCGAGCGGGCAGTGGCCAGGTCGAAGTGGGCCTTGTCGGCGTTCTCGCACAGGTGGATGATGCGGCACAGGCAGTCGGCCGCAAATACCCGCGTCACCCAGCGGGGGGCGACGGAGGCCTTGGACTTGTCGTCTTCTCCCAGGGAGGTAAACATGGTGTCATCGTCCGTTTCGTCCTTCTTCTCAGAGTCTTCTTCCTCCTTCCCCATCTCGAAGCCAACAGCCCCTCCTACATCTGTGAAGAGATTAAGGAACATCCAGACATCGTGGGGTCGAAAATAATTTACGACGTATTCACCAAACACATCCATTTAGAGTGGTGTCCTTCCTTGCTGCTGTCACCTTAGCTTTGCTTTAGGAACTTTAGGCTTCATTATCAATGCACCCTTGAACTGAGTGAATGATTCATTGAACTGAAAATCATTAAGTTGTTCTATTCAATTCAATTACATTTATTTATATCTCGCCATTAACAAATCACATTGGCTCAGTATGCTTTACGGAGCCCAAAGCCTGAATCCCCTAGTGCAAGTACGTAGGCAACAGTGCCAAAGACTGTGTTGGGACAGTTTTGAATGAATGAGTAGCTCCACCGATCTCCAGGTACCTGTGGTGGCGGCCAGCACGTCCTTGCACAGCTTGAGCCAGTGGGGCAGCTTCTGCACGGCCAGAGAGGACAGCATGTGGCCGAGCGTGTCGTGGATGTCCGAGCAGAGCTTCTTGTCCGTCTCCCGGTCCAGCATGCCGAACAGAACCCCCTCCAGACCCGTCTCCGTGATGTTCAGATCTAAAAGTAGGGGACAAGACATCAGTCACTTTAAGACATTAACTACTGACTGCTTTAAAAGAATATATAAATAAAATAAAAAACAGGGAAAATATTGTAAATTATAACATGACAATAACAAAATATTATGTGGGAGGTTTTTGTATAAAACAGTTTGGAATGTAATCAATCTGAAACAGTTTTAACATGCATGTGAACCCATTTTCATTAATTGTTTACGAGAATACATCTACACAGTTTATTGAGCCAGATCAGATTGTTTCAAACATATCAATTTCAAAAAGGCAGAATGAGCCATGGCCATTTATAAAAATAACCATTTTGGGTCACTTGCTGATGCCAAAAGAAAATATGAAAACTATATGAAATCTGCGAGAAACGTGCTTGGTTGCAAGAAAGCGGTCAGATTGCGAATAACACTGTATTGAAGGGAGCACAGCACTGAGCAGCAGGTGGAGACGGGATGTGACGTACTGATGGTGCCGCTGTCCTTGCGGTCCCCGGACTTCTTGGCCAGGCTCATGGCGTACTCACACACCTCAGCCGCCTCCCTCTGGACCAGCTGCCTCAGGCAGGCCACTGCAGCGCGCCGTAGCAGCAGGTGAGAGCTGCACAGGTGCACCTGCACCAGCGCAAACACAGACACATGCACGCAGACACACACACACACACACACACACACACACACACACACAAACACCCGCACACAAAGACATTCACATATGCACACAAAATCACGGTCGTGGATTTGCTCAGATATACAAATTGCATGTAAATAAGTATCAATCTTATCTGCAGGGTAAAAATGTGTCGTGTCTAGCATTAGCCGATAATAATCAAATATTGTTCTGTGTTTACGCATCATTTGCCTGCATGCAGCTGTCTGTCTGTCTGTCTGTCTGTCTGTCTGTCTGTCTGTCTGTCTGTCCTTACGCAGAGGCAGGGCACGAGGCTGGACAGGTTGACATGACGGGGGGCGAACATGTGCAGCTGCTGTAGGCAGGAGATGGCGGCCGCCTGCACCAGCGAGTCGGAGTGGTCCTGCATGATGGCACATCCCACCAGACATGACGAGCGGATGGTGGAGATGGTGGCTCCATTACCTAACAGAGACAGACACAAAACAAATAGACAGGACAAGAGACGGATTACGATTAGGGATAATATCGAATATCCGGATAACCCCTTGCTGCATAACTATTAGAGTACTATTATGCCTGTAATTACATTGTTCATTTGTGGAGATGCACACTCACAGTAGTTCCGGTATCCATTTGTGGAGTGAGATGGCACTAAACACACTCTCAATAATGGGCTTTACAGTTTTCCCAATACATTTTCCATTTACTGTAGTACCCGCAAATATCATGAATGGTTAGTACAGCACTATTTGTCTGTTTTAGTAACTTACACCAGTCTGTTCCCACAGGAGTGAGCAATGCTAATGGCTTGTCTGTGACAACTACTACCTCTTTTAGCAATGCCAAAGGCTTGTCTATGCGACTACTACATCTTTCAGCAATGCTAAAGACTACGACATTGAGTGACTCACACTCAGGCTGACGCTTCTAACCACTTGTGAAGTTCCTTTTCCCCACTGCTTACGAAATCACAGCACAAGCTAAAACAGGACTATACCCCACAACAATCACCACATGGACAAAAATGGTGTGAAGTATGAAGACATGTGAATTTTGGGTGATGTGGGTGTTTGCTAGTCTGGGTAAAGGAGGAGTTCTAGTGGTTCTTTGTACTGATTTGTCAATGTTTCCTTGTGCTTATATATGCTTTTATTGCAATTTGTAGATCTGGAAATCAAAGTACAATATTTAGCATGCTGTTTTTTTTTCTTCTTCCTTTAGGTTTTTAATTGAGACAGTTTAATTGGACTCACAGATGGTATGGGTTGCTACTGCTACCAGCAACAATGCAGGAGAACTGAAGGAAGGGGGCATATTTGATTGGCTGTTGAGTTCAAATATCGACAATCTTACGCCATGTTCGAGTACCACACCTTTAATCCAACTCTGAGTGTGTGTTTGCCCCAACAGAGTGCAGTTCATGGCTTACCCTGCAGCTCGGGGCCAACGGTGGTGATGAGGGCCCCCAGGCAGCGGCCCAGGCACTGGTGCACCTCGGTGTGGGAGGGGGGCACAGTCAGGAGCAGGGTCAGCACCAGGGACAGCGTGGGCTCCACGTAGCCCCGGTACATGGGCCCGCTGGAGTCCACAATCAGAGCCAGCGAGTGCAGGGCCCACGTCTGCCAGGATAACACACACACACACACACACACACACACACACACACACACACACACACACACACACACACACACACACACACACACACACACACACACACACACACACACACACACACACTAAATACACGTAGTGCTCAAATCTACAGTAATACTCTAGTGTGCTCTCTATGGGAAAAATCAGTTTGATTGTAAATGTAACCTGATGCCTTTTAAAATACCTGGACTTCGTGCGAGGTGCCGTCCTGAGCCAGAGCCAGCAGGATGCTGACGCTGGTCTTCAGGTGCTGCCCCGAGCCGATGCCACCCACATACCGGTGCAGGCAGCCCAGAGCCAGAGAGTGGCCCGTCCTCGACACCACGTCACGAGCAGACTTCAGCCTGCAACCACCCCCACACACACCCACACACACACACACACACACACACACACACACACACCAGAAGAAATTCAGAGGCCAGTAGAGGGATGGGTACACTGCATGTAAATCTGTGTTATACAGACAGGCAGCAGAGCAGTTATATACACTCACACCCACACTATATACAGTATATAAAGTACTGTATGTGTGTGAAGGTGTGGCTGTATGAAAGACATCTCGTACTTATCGAAGCTGTCCTGTGCCATCCTGGCGATGAAGGTGGCCTCACCCACCACCTGTGCCATCCTCCCCAGAGCCTCCCCGGCAGCGCAGCGAAGGATGGGGTTAGGGTTGTCCAGCGCCCCCATCACCAGCGCCAGGGCTGACTTCCGCACCTCCTCTGGGCCCAAGGTGCTCTTGTTCTCTGCCAGGCCCTACAGACACCGAGAGGGAGAGAGGAGAACAGCCTCAGCACAGTCCCAAAGGATACACAATATAATACTGAGGTATGTGAGTTTAGAAATTCTGGTGAAAGGTTGTTGATATGTGTGTTCAACATATTTATTGACTGGAATAGTGCATAGCTCAGTCCGAGCCACTGTGGACTGGAATAGTGCACAGCTCAGTCCGAGCCACTGTGTTTCTTTCCCATTTACAGAGCTAGGACAAAGTTTTGTTGAGTTAATTAGTTAATAGAATTGCAGACTTTTAACTTCACAACAGCATTATAGTGCCATTGGACACAATGTCAGATAGTGATTTGTATAACTGACACTGACACTGAGCATGTCTGGCACACACCTTGAGCGCGCTCAGAACTGCTGTAAATATGTTGAGCTGTACGGCCTGCTGGCGAACTCCCTTGGCCTGCTTGATGCACTCGGCAAAGTGGTCCAGCATCTGCAGCCTGTCAAGGACACAGAAGAAGATAAGAATAAGAAACCCACAAGTAGCCCTTGGTAAACAAATATGTCATTGTACAGTACAATGAAATTTCTTGGCAGCCCAGAGTTACAGGTGTAAAAGAAATGCACTTAGAAATAAATGAATAAAGATAAAAATTACCAAACAAACACTTTGAGCACATTTCACCTGTGTTTGAAGGAGACGTGAGGGAAGACCACACCAAACAGGGCCACTGAGGCATCAATGACGGACACGCCCAAAGGGAGGGGCCCAGGGATGACCTCGCCCACAGGTACGCGTAGGTAGATGGAGGAGGGGTCGTGCTCCAGGGCGCCACTGCCTGAGGCGCTGTTGGGCTGCAGCTGTGAGGGCCAGGAAGACAACATGGTGAGAAAGGATTACAGCGAGAACATGCCCCACTTCCTGATTGCTAGTGGCCTGTCACGTATTCATCTGAATAAAAAAGTTGTTGCACATTTACACTATAAAATGTTTTAACAAATTCAAACAATTAAGCACTCCACAATACCATTCCCATTCATATTTCATCCTGGATCACTGTGTGTTATACCAATAACTGACTGTGCTGTCAAATGAAATCAGGAAAATGTAATTGCTATTGTCAATGTAAATGCTATGATGTACATCCTATATAATTTATGGAAAGAATTTTGAAGAACCTGATCCTCGATGGATTTGTGGTCGGTCTCTTGAAGCCAGGAGCCCATGAGCACGCTGTCGTCATAGTGACAGAGGGAGCGCAGCAGGGAGGTGGTGGTGTTGGCGGAGTTGTCCGTCAGGGTGAACTCTGCTACGAGCTCCCTTAGTAAAGCATTAAAGCTGCCTGTGGAAAGCGAAGGGAAGACAGATCCTTCAGTCAGAGCTTTCTAAGGTTATGTGTTAGCGATTAGGTTGAGGTCTTTAGCACCCATTTTAAATCACAAGCGACTTCAATTTAGAATCTTCACAATCACAAATTACCAATACATAAATTACTAATGAAAAAATGTATATATATTTTTTGGGTCAGATCACAGTAAGAATTTCATTTTATCTGCCATGTAAAATCTGCACATTGATTCTAAATGAACTACTAACTACCTCTTCAGAGATACACAACACTCTCGCTAATGTAATGCTATGTGTCTGCTGGTAGTTAACGTAGAACGCACATGTTTATATGCCAGTCTAAAGCACTGTGAACTGTATGACCTTACCTTCATAGGTCTTGGGTGGCAGCAGAGCGAGGATGTCATACAGCCTTAGTCTCACCATGGCAGCACTGGCCTTTAGGTGGGCACCATGCACCTTAATGACCGCAGGCACACTGACAACAACACAAAGCATTAGGACTTCTCTTTCACACTGCTTAGAAGAAATACAGTACTTGGGATATAATCTAAACCATTAAGACTATTCCCCTCACACTGCTTAGCAGAAATACAGTAATTGGAATATAATCTAAAGCATTGACACTATTCCATCACAGTGGTTAGCAGAAATATGATACTAAGACTGTAATGTTGCGGATACACTTATCTTGTATCCACATAACAATACAAACAAAAAACAGTCTAAGAGTAACTTCTAAATGCCGTAGGCCCATAAAAACACAACTTGCCGGCATAAACAGAGTTGGGTGTTCCAGTTTAAGACAACAAAGGTTAAGCCCAGTAACCAACCACATGGATTTAGTCAGCACAGACGTGGGAGCAAAACCATGGGAGGACATATAAGCTTGAAATCATCACCACCATCATCAAAAACATCAGCGGTTACTACTCACTGTGACATCATGGTCATGGCACATTCGATCGGGGTCATGAGTCTCCGGATCACATCCTCGGTGAGCAGCTCTGGGCAGTGGGCCACAAAGCTCCGCATGGCTAAATCACACACAATAAAACTGTCATCACAATGATCTCTGTGTGTGTGTGTACGTCAATATGTGAAAAAAGTTTGTCAACAAGTCACTTTTCATTATTTCATTTGTTTAAAGGCACAGTGTGTGGGATACACACTGCACCTTACAACTAAAACCCCAAAGGCTGTGTCTTTGTGTGTTTGCTAATCTAACGAACACATGAAACACAATGAAGTAGAATGACTAGGGTTAGGATGGTGGAGTTATAAATGCTCACGTGTACACAAATGACAGTATCTGTGTGTGTGTGTGTGTGTGTGTCTCTGTGTGTGTGTGTGTGTCTCTGTGTGTCTCTGTGTGTCTCTGTGTGTCTCTGTGTGTCTCTGTGTGTCTCTGTGTGTGTGTGTGTGTGTGTGTGTGTGTCTGACTGTCAGGGACTGACCACAGAGTGCACCAGCACGCCCTTCCAAGGTGACCTGCCAGCTGAAGGAGTCTCCGCGGGCTTTCTCTGCCTCCAGCTCTTTCTGAGAGCGAGGGAACACGTTCCGCCACAGCAACAGCATCTTGGGCAGGTGGTACCTCACCACAGAGGGGCCTGCTCACAGAGAGAGGGATCACTGGATCAATTATCAAGCCTCAGGGAACACTGGCATAAAGCCATTATGCCAATTCGCTTTTAAATCGATATATTTTAGAGATGTACAGTATGTTATTCATTTATTGTATATCTATACATACTATATACTAATATACACTAATATCTATACTGTATTTGTATGTATATTTAATCCTTTATGGTCCATGTGTCTACAATAAAGATGAAATGTAGTGGACAAGCACGGCAAGAACATAAAGAGTAAAACATCAGAAAAGGCATTGTATTCTCAAAACTTTAAAAAAAAAGATTGTTTAAAAACATCTCGAATTCCTGTCCCCTTCTCTCCATCCAAACTCAGGAGTATTCTGTTAGGGAGCAGGGCACAGTGTCACAGCGGTGAGAGAGCAGCTTACCTAAGGTCATGAGGGCCCCCAGCAGCAGCCAGCCAGCCTGTGTGCGCTGCAGGGAGAGACGACTGTTCTGGGACGCAGTGCGCAACAGGTCCTCTGCTATACTGACCACCATCTAAAGGCGAGAGATGGAGAGAGAGAGAGAGAGAGAGAAAGAGAGACCAGTTTAGCTGCCAGCTCACTCTTCAGCAAACCCTCTCTCTTATGGCGAACACTAGAGATTACTAATGCTATTCAGGGATTTCTTTTCTTTCTTCAAAAGGTGAGGTCCGCAATTCTAATCCTGTACACTTTTGGTCAAATTCAGCAAATTACTACACGCAGTCCTCTAGCTCTCTGCGTTGGTTCTCAAAAAAACTCCAGTGTTTGTACACAGCCCTGGCTCAGATCAGACCGAGACACCCACACCCACACCCACACCCACACCCACACCCACACCCACACCCACACCCACACACACCCACACCCACACCCACACCCACACCCACACCCACACCCACACACCTTGCCCTTGGAGTGGGGAATGCCGAGGGGACACGTGTGCACGCCTCCGAGCAGGGCGGCCATGGCGAAGCTGTAGCCACTGACAGCCTCGGGCGAGCTCTTCAGGTTGTTGATGCGCTCTGCGCAGCGGTCCAGCAGCGGCGTCAGCTGATAAGGGAGTGCCACGGCAACGCAGCGCAGGCACCAAGCGGCCGCCAGACGCGCAGCCATGCTGGGATGCAGCAGCACCGATGTAACCGTCTCCAGGAGACCTGTGGGAGAGAGAGAGAGGAGATGAAAGGAGAAGGAGATGAACCATGGAGGGGAATATGAGAGGAGGAGAGGAGATGAAAGGAGCAGAAGATTAATCATGGAGGGGAATATGAGAGAAGAGCGAGGAGGAGGGGGGGGAAGATGGGGGGGGGGCAAGAAAAGGAAAGAGATGAAAAGGGAAAGGGAGAAAGGAGCGATAAGAGTTAAAGCTGTGTTTAGTTCTAAGACACAGTGTCTCTAAAGTTGCTGAGGTGACCACACATACAGAATTCCTATAGAATGAGAACATGTTTGATGTAACATGCAGACATGTATTTGTGTGTGTCTGGTGTGTGTGTGTGTGTGTCTGGTGTGTGTGTGTGTGTGTGTGTGTGTGTCTCAGGCATACCGATGGAGAGATTCAGGAGTAACAGAAACTGTAAGGTGTGTGTAACACGCATGCAATTTGTTTGCGTGTGTGTTTGTGTGTGTGTGCATTGATTGACATGTTTGAGGCGTACCAATGGAGGGCTCCTGTATGATTGGTGAGGAGGTGGCACTGAGGCTCTGCACCAGGCTGCCCAGCTCCTTCAGGGCACACACCATCACATGCTGACTGGCAGACACGTCCGCCGCACCCGCCTTGTTCTCCCCGCTGGAGTCGTTCACCACCGCTTCTGTTTGCAAGACGAGAGAGAGGGAGAGAGGGAAGGAAAGAGGTAGGGATAGGGCGAGAGAGACACAGAGAGAACGAGACAAGATTTTGAGTGTCCTCCTCCTTTTCTCTCTTCTCCTCTATTGAGGGTGCAAAGTTAGACGGCTAGATATCTGAAACAAAACAAAGTGCCATAAAATGAGATTGTGAGTTCCTCAAATACTATGCATGTATAGCATGTGCTTATGATTGAACAATATCACAAACTACAACCAATACTAGAAGAGGAAACCATCAACTAAGATTTCATCAGCGCAATCACAAGGTTTCACAAAGCCCAAAACAATATTGTCTTTACTTGTCTCTGAAAACGAAAAATGTTCTCAAAACTATTCACTGTTGTTCAGCCAGCACAGCAGACTGATGAAAGCTCAGTTCATGGCTCCCTAGGAGGAGTCAAGTGTTAAAGTTCTGAAGAGCCACAGGTATGAACTCCTCAGGTAGTGTGTTTGTTTTTGTTTGTTGTTTTTGTTTGTTATCTGTTGGACTCATGTTTCTCCCAGCAGCTCTGCTCTGTTAGACTGGGGCTTTTCACAACAGGTCCCCTCCACCATGATGCTCAGTTGACACAGTCACTTACAGCAGGGTAGGAGCAGGGGAACTAATAATCAGTCTGCAACAGCAAACCCCAGACACGCATCACAATCAAGCTCTGGCCTAGTGCCAAGGCTCTGAGGGATCGTTTTGGAAGTGTAAACAACATGTATGGGCACTGTTGCATCTGATGGGACCATCTGTTTTATGCAAACAAGCTCAGCCTCCTCTTATGCCGCACACCAGATAACTGAATCTTTAGCTGTACAAAATGAATACAACGATTGGGCAATCACTGGACATAGTAATTTGAGCCATGTCAATCATAACACATAGAAAGAAAGAAAAAAGGACAAAGGGTAGTGTAGACTAAGTGTAGAAATAGATAGAATTAAATCCTGTGATGTAGGGATGTGGTGACTCTTTTTTCAGTTTTAGTGAGGGTTTATGTCTGGTACTTATATCTGTAAACTCATGGCTTTGGTGTAAAGCAGGACGGATCGGAAGAAGACATTTTGATCTTTGTAATACATTTCTCAACAGACAAAAGCATCAGTGGCCCAAGGCTTCACAGCACATCACAGAGTAAGAAGTTTGAAAATAACAGAATGACATGAAATAGTAGATAAATGAGGCAGAAATTAAAATGTGTGACAGACTGTATTAGAGAGAATGTCTGCATGGTGAATGGGTCATGAGTTCCTGTAAACCACTAATTGAATGATTATTGCAAATAGACACTCGACTAATTTTTTGTTTAATTATGTCTGGATTAGTCCATGAGATTCGGCAAAGTGCAAACAAAAGGGCTAGTGTCCTTGTTAGCAGAGGACACTGAAGATGGAAATCTGATACCTAGCTGAAGCCCATCTCAATAGAATCTAAAGAGGAGTCACTGCCCTTCAAATACAATTCTGCAACCATGGCATGGGTATAGTGAAATATGATTACGAGGGAATTCAAATGAAAGAAGGCTAAACCAAAGTCCACAGAGAAAGATAGAACTATTTAGAATGTCAAAGAAACAGGACTAGCAAGCAAAATAACTGAGCATAGAAGTGCAATCCACTCCAAAACCCAGAAAAGGCAGAAACAAACAAACATAAACAAAAGGTGGAAAACAACAAATGCAAACAAAACACACACAAACAAACAAACTACCAAACATGGGATACTTACTCTGCAGTGCTCTGAGCCTGGACACCTCCCCCCCACCACTACCATCTCCCTCCTTACCCACTGCCCGCATCTGCTTGCTGATGGCCTGGCAGATCTCCTTGGCAGCGGCGATCTGGGCCTTCTCGCCCAGCAGCCCGCCCAGGGTGGCGCGCAGGGCAAAGGAGACGCAGCGGCGCGAGTACACAGCCTCCACGTGCGTCTGCGTGGCCCGCTGGTGCGCCACCAGCTCCAGCACGTGCGACAGGAAGGTGGCGAAGTTGCGCTCGAGCCACTGGCCGCCAAGCGTGGTCACAAACACCACGTATGCCTGAGGGTGAAGAGGAGAGGGCAACGTTAAGAAGCTGCACGGACGAGAGACTCCCCCCATGTCCATGGAACCAATACAAGGGGAGAAGGAACAAATAAGGTACTGCTGCGATCCACAATGGAAATTTCAATTTTCACTGTCCAAAACACAAGCTTTACAATTGAACATTTCCAGTCAAACTAACTGTGGGGTAGCAGACGTTAAAACTAAGTTATGGTATTTGATGGAGATATTTTGCAAACACTGTTAAGTACTTAAGGATATATTCCTTAAGTACTTAACAGTGTTTGCAAATTATTTCCATCAGTATTCCTTAATAGCATGCCTGAGGTGATAAACTGCATGTCGGACTAGGTAAGGAGGTGAAATACAAGTAAGCACACTTAAGCCAGACAGACACTATGTGACTTTTCTCGATTGCGTACAATGTGGTAACCCACATTACCCCTTTCAATCAGCCTTTCCGCATGAACAAAAACTTCCCGATTGCTGTGCTCACACAGAGGGAAATTGGACCGTGGAACTACTCACACTGCAAAACAGCCGACAAAAATGTCTGACATGCCAGAAATCGAACCCGAGCTGGAACATTGATTGTTCAGGCTTTTAGCCCTACTCAAACTGCACGATAAACAACAACTGATCTGGCGGGAATTTGACCCGTTTCTAAAAGCTGTCTGTCCAGCTTAAGAAGAGCCCAAATACTGTAAGTTATGGAATTCCTAAACAGCCTGCCTGCAGTTATATAATGCAAGTAGGACTATGTAAGGAGGTTAAATACAAGTGAAATACTGCAGTAACGATAGAGACAACTGTTGGGGACACTCACTAAGGACCAAGGCCAAAGAGTTGTTTTACTGTGTGTTCATTTGTTTGCTTTGGGCCACAGTGAAGAGATGTACCTGGTCATTGCCAACACATTTCAATTAGGTTATTTTTGCTCAAGGATATGCTCCACCTTTTAACAAGAAAAAAACCCATTGCATAAAACCTCTTTATGCGCATGCTGGGACTGAGTGGGTGGGCACAGCGATCGATCAGTGCAGGGCAGAATGAGAGAAGAAAGGGATCGGAAAATGACAAAACACGTGTGTGTGTGTGTGTGTGCAGACAGACAGAGAGAGAGAGGGAGAGAGAGACAGAAAAGAGGAAGAAGAGAGAAAGAAGGAGAAAAGGAGGTAGAGGGAGACAGGCAGACAGACAGACAGAGAAAAAGCGAGGCAGAGAAAGAGAGTGAGCGACAGAGAGAGAGAGAGAAAGAAAGAAAGAAAGAAAGAAAGAAAGAAAGAAAGAGAGAGAAAGCAAAAGACAGAAAGAGCGAGTGTGTGACTCACCTGTGTGACGCCCACCCGCACCTCCCTGCTGACGGAGCCCCCTCCCTTCAGCATCTCGCCGCCGCTCTTCAGGAAGCCAGAGCCTCCGCGCAGGAAGCCCGTAGCCATCAGCTCCAGCACCTCCTCTAGTGTTGCCCGCTTCACATTCTGACGCATCACTGCACAAGCACACAGTGGAACGCTCACAAATAACCACTGACACTCATATATTACACTTATTTCCTAGCAGTGACTACTGTATGGCTGGATACTTTGGGCAAATATTGCTTTCATGTACATGAATATGATTGGATCTCAAAATATTATACTATACGTACAGCCTAACAGTGACTATGGCTGCATTCTGCAGCAAATATTGCTTGAAGTTGATATATTGAGGCCTTACTTAGGCCTCAAAATCCTTGAATAGAGAGCCCTTGTGAATATTTCCATGAAAAGTTTTTACCTGTTGCCTGCTTGGGCATCAGTGCGGTTGCCATGACGGTACCCAGCAGCTTGGACACGGCAACCCGCACACCGTAGTTGGAGCCTTCCAGTGCCTTAAAGCACAGAGTGGCAACATTCTCAAGCTCTGTGGTCCACATGAACACAGCCTCATTTTGCAGCTCCAACAGGCACTACACACACACACAAACAAACAGAGAGAGAGAGAGAGAGAGAGAGAGAGAGAGAGAGAAACCACAGTCAGTGATGCTCTCACAGACATCAAGGGCATAAAAACATAAAGATAAAAGTGTCTGATAAATATCTAAATGTAAATGTAAACACAAATATATACATAAAAACAGGTCATATAAACATATACATGCACTTCATCTCAGATGAGAATTTTGTGCCCTATGCTTCAATCTGCTTCATAAATATTGATACCATTATTAAACAAAAACACTAAGGTATCTGAGAAACAATACTACTGTTGTGAACAGTTGAAGTTATGCCATCACTAATGGTGGCTGCACTGTTGTGCAACAGAGGAGTATTTACACAAGACAACTCATCTTCCGTAATAGTAACAGGATGCCTGCTTGTTATCTCCATATCTTTGGCTTTGTCATACCAAAAACAAAATGCATTACATTGGATGTCCATGCAAACACACAATACTGTAGATGGCTCACAGAATGCCTTACTTTCTAATTCTACCCTTCAAGGGCAGTAGAGTCAGGTTGTCAATAAAGACATTAGAAATGAAATATTATGCACAGCACAAAATGGCGAGGGACAAGGAGGATAGCCTCCACAGAGACTGACCTTGGCCACAGCACAGCGGACAGCCATGGAGCGGTCAGTGAGTAGGGAGCGGGCATTCTTGTAGATGTCCCTGTGACAGGAGGCAGCGGCCCCACCCAATCCGTGGAGGACCTTCTGCAGACTGAGCAGGATCTCCCCGCGCCCCTGGGACTAGAGCAGAAGGAGGTGGAATAAATGGCAGGTAATACTCCAAACGCCATGTCATATCACGTAAAGCTTAAAGTGCCTGGTAGGAATCAAAGATGCGACAGAGTAGGGTAGAACTAAAGAACTAAGATTGTACCTCTGCACTCTTCAATGCCTTGAGAAGGTTGTTGATGGTGTCTGGGAAAGAGCTGCCCAGCATCCTGCCCATCTTCTCATAAAAGGCCCCCACACATGCCACTGCAGCACTGCAAAGAATTATGGGTCAAAATGAAATTAAAACAATTACAATTACCACTACCTCACTCTGTGAAAATATATGGATTGCTATATAGTAAACAATCTAATTTTAAAACCAGTGCCTTCGAACACAGGCCTGTTGGATTCGTAAGATTATGCACTACTGTTTTGTATATTTGCATTTCACATGTGGCTGTCACGAGCCGAGCTGTATGTGCTGGTCAATGACGGATTTCTCCATAATGAAGCATGGCCACAGCTCGTGAGTACCATCAACAAATGTGCATAATCCGCCCCAACAGAACCTTATAATCCCACTTTTCCACCACATGCTTTAGTACTGCCTAGCGGATTAACATTTTACAACACGCACCCGTGCGAGTATTTAATTCATCTGCAAACAATGTCAAACCTTATACAAATAATATGAACGATTCATCCAATCGATTGAGTTATTTCTCTAGTTCCTGAGGTTAAACAAGCAAGGTCATGAATTTGGTAGAAAGAGTGATGGAAAATGTATACATGTGTGTACAATGAACAGACAACCAAATACAACGTACACATGCACAACAAATTAGACCAATGCTACTTGGAAAAAATAGTATATGCTGAATGTAATTTAAAATAAGCATTTAAGACTTACAGTTTAGTCGGTAGGTAGGCTGGTGTGTCATCTTTGCTCTTGATGATGTCATTACACTTGTCTAGGGTTTGGAAGACAGTGAATGTGTCTCCAATGCTGTAGAGGGTGGCCAGGTTCTTGGCCAGAAGCTTGCGGGTGGGTGGACCGGGAGCGCTGCTGATCAGACCAGTCAGCTGCTCCACCAATTTCTTCTGTTTCTCCTTCACATCAACCTAGAGAAAGCTAAACATTTCACCCACTGCAACCATTCATGCATCGTATTGTGAATTAAAAGTAACTAGCCTTATCTGTTATATAGTCAATTACTGTTGTTTGAAATCCATGGAACACAACTAGGTCCTGTTGAGTAGAAGTTACATTAGTAAACACAAGTGCCTCTCATCTGAAACTTGCTTTACCTTGTTTGCTGCTACAAGTACTTTGTCTAGGAAGCGAAGCCACTCAAAGATGAAGACAGGCCTCTTGGCCTCAGTGATCTGGGCCAGGGCATCTTCATTGAGCAGCAAGCTGTGTGCCAGCTCCATCTGGGGACACCACAAGTGGCCTACAGCTCTGAGACTTCAGAGCTTCTTCAGACGATACTTATTGAGATTGGACCCTATGAAACACAGAACACATTAGACCAGTAACGTTACGCGATTAACCACTGACAATTATTTTGGCAAAATGTATTGCCGTAGCGAAGTTTATTTTACCCCAAATAACAATAATGATATTATTGTGATGAACAGCTAATCACTTATTACCATTACAACGGCAAGATCACTGCAGCACCGTATTAGCATTACCCTCTAAAGGAACGGGTTAGTTCCAAACAATCATCGCTTCAGCTAGGTGGCTAGTTAGATTAAATAGCGATGTTGAAATGAATATGACGATGCAGGTGTCACCACGTTTTCATAGATATGTTTTAATTCGCTCAATAACCCAAATGAAATCGTTTTCATACAGAATTTCACATCAGACAACTAAAAGACATCTATCTGACAGGCCAAAATGGACTGGTCTAGCTAGCTAGCTCCTCATCCTTGTTAGCGAGCCCCAGAAAATGAATCAAGCCAGTCAGATAGGTTTAGTCTTTCGTACAGTGTGAGAAACAAATGACAGCGCGTTTGTAAAACAACACTCTGTAGCACGGGTCGCACACTGACAACTGGGAAAAGTCCAATACTGCCACAAGTAAAATTAAACACAAAAGGAACCTTCCTCCCCATACCTGTCCACTCTCTCCTTGTTTGGTTGGTTGATGACGTTTCGCTCGGTCAACACAGTGGCGATCAAATGACTCCGACTGGATGGATCTCAATAACGTGTTTTTAAAACAAACGGGCATTTCTACAAAAACTGCCGCAGTTCGTCTTTATACAGTCATGTGCATTTAAGGTAACTCTCTTTGTAAATCCTCTCTATTCGTGTGCACATTTGTGGGGGAAATTTAGTAGGAACCTATATTTACCTGTAAATAATTCTACCCGGGACATTCCAACCGAGGGACAAGGTCAGTAATATTGTCAACATTGATGCAGCTGCCTAACGTCAATTCTGAAGTGGATAGTCGTTCAAGTGTTTTCAGCGTTTAAGAGTAAAAGAGTAGATTGAAACACATAATGGCCGACGAAGAAGATGATTACATGTCTGACGCCTTCCTCAGTCGAATGTGAGTACATTGTCTAACTAACATTTGGACGCTCGTTCGTAGGTTGCAGGCGTCCTTTACAGTATTATTTTGTATGAGCCTGTGCAGTTCGGTAATGTAGCTCTACAGTTTGTAAGGTTAGTAGATATCTAGGTGTGAACTCAAGCTAGTGTTCTTATACGTTTATAGCAACATTTGGTAAGATATGGATCTGTGGTGACCCTATCCTACATAATTGGTAATTAACCGTTCTTTGGGTAACACTGCATGTGTAAACTTCTGTCAGTAAAGTTGTAAAAAAAAAAGACAATCTGTCACGCCTCTGATATATGTTTTTTTTTATATAGACCTGACGTAAGGCCAGGTGTGCCAATGGTGAAACGGGCGAGAGACGCAATAAAAAAAGAGACCACGATTAAGGAGAAGAATCAACAGAACCGTCAGAAAACCTACAAGGAGCAGGAGCAGGAGAGTCGTGAAGCAGTTTTACAGAATTCTATCAGCAATGAAAATAAAGGATTTGCATTGCTGCAAAAAATGGGATACAAAGTAGGCCAAGGACTTGGCAAAAGAGGTTAGTAACGTTAGATGATTGATGGTGTGGACATCAGTACCAGCAGCTCTGGCAAAAGATTGGAATTGTAAATTGTTTCCTCTTCTGCATTTAACAGGAGCTGGGAGAGTTGAGCCAATTCCTATGAACATTAAAACAGGTTAGAACTTATATATTTTTTTTCTGTTTCTGGAAAACATCGTTAATTTGCCATTTTAGCATTTCTAACATTTAACAATAACAATCTTGGAATTGATCCCACTTTGGGCTTGTATCAGACAGAGGGGGTATTGGAATGGAGGAGGTAAAGAAAAGGAAGGCAGAAAAGGAACTTGAAGGGTACCGACGGAAGGTTCGAGTGAAACAACAGGAGGAGAAAGAGTCTCTGGAGAACTTCAGGTGCCAAAGCATATTCTTGCCTGGGCTAGTCTAGGATACTATAGTTTGACATGATTCCTCACTATTTACATTGCTGTGTGATTGTTACCCAAGGGTAAGGAAGAGAACAGAGAGAGAAGAACGTCAGACGGAAGGCGATCTGAGGAGGAGCCAGCGAGCCTGTGAACAACTCGATAGCCAGAAGGTCTGAGAGAGCCTTTATCCACTGGATCTCACTGGCACAAAGTTCAAAGTTGCTGGATGCTTATTGTTTGTGAATTTTCACATTCTTAGGGTATCACGGCGCCCAGGGAATGTTGGTATTGGCCAGAAAAAGAGAAAGAGGATGAAGATGAGGATGATGATAATGATGAGGAGGAGGAGGAGGAGGAATGCAGGAAAGATGAGGAGGAGAAGAAGGAGGAGGAGCAGGACGAGGATGAGGACGAGTTAACGGTGAGTACAAATCTCAGCAACAATATCTTTTAAACGTTTTTGGAAAATTAATTAACGCCTTTAGAAAATACCCCTATATATAGCATAATAATAACATATATGTCATTGTGCCAGCCATCCTTACATGTGCACTTCACTTTATTTGACTTCACAGTCGTTGGATAAGCTACACTTTCTCACATCTTACCTGAGGGGTGTCCATTTTTACTGCATATGGTGTGGAACAACATACAACGGTAAGTCTTAGTGCTAACTGTGCTAAGCATGGCATGGTGTCAGCTGCTGCATTTTACATTTATGTACATTCTTACATTTTACATGATACGTCAGCACTGTTATCAGTTTATGTTTTTTTTTGTTTTTTTTCTTCAATCCAATAGATGAGGAAGATCTGGATTCAAACTGTCCTGGAGACACAGCAGCTGACCATGATTGACATTGTTGAGGACATAATACTTTCAATTCCCTGTTGTGTCTTTTTTATAAGACGTGTAAAGACAACACAAGTTTTTGTGTAATTACACTTAAATAATTGTGTGCAGGAAAGGAACCTGCTTTTTATTTGTCATTGTTGTGTTTTTGTTGTTATTCATGTTGAGAAAATTAAAACATTTTCATTTCCATACATTCATACAGTTCTACTGTGAACATTTATTGAGTCCAGTTACAGAGCCCAGAGCCTGAACCTGCTAGAGCAAGCACTAAAGCGACTGGGACAAGGAAAAACTCCCTTATAACAGGTAGGAGCCTTGGGCAGAACCTCAGCTCAAAAGGGGGACCCATCTGCTTGGGGCTGGCAGGATAGAGAAATCGAGATAGAAGGGAAGGGAGGAGAGAAGGAGAAGAGAGAATTAGGAGCAAGAAGATGGATTTATACATGTTTCAGAGGATAATACATGTTAGCACACATGTGGGATATATACACGATACATACATGATTCCATGAGACATAAAAGATAGTATATATATGAACTATACAGAATTAATAGTGGATAGAAATGGAAAGCATTCAGCCAGCATTCAAAGTATTGGTTGTACAATATCTTAGTGGGTATACAATGTCCTCATAAGGTTACTATTAAAAGGGTAAGCAGAGCAATGAAACAGAAAACTGTCAATTCTGGCATTTGCTTATATTACAGATGAGTAGGCCTAATCCTATATTCGATAGCAAACAAACCTGATTGACAGACAGTTCAGTTCCGGCTCTGTTTCAGGCCTCCCACGTGTGTGTTTTCTGTGTGTCCATTGGCTCCACCCAGATGACACTATAGTCGGGAAATCGAAACTCAGAAGTTAGAGCGATAACCATATACGAAAGTAAAGGTCAGTAGCACAGGTAGTTGGGTCGTTGAGGACTACACCACACCGGGGAGTTTAATGTTGCGGTGTACGAAGTACAGTAAGTTCACTCAGTGTTTTAATGCATTTTTAGCTTGCAAGTTGCACGTGCGTGTGTTTTGAACAGAGCTCAGCTGACATTTGCTGCTACGTGGTAACAATGTTAGGCTAACATGACAGCTGAGTTCTTTTCATACCTAATAATCCATAACACAATCCAACAAACACAAATTCGAACGCTATGTAGCACCCTACGACATGTATTATTTTGTAGCATACAAAGGCTGTCATTGCTTTAAATAAAAAACATGTTATTTTGTATCGTCATGAGTCATGTCTCATTTAGAGCTATCCCAATCTTCCTAACAGAATAGCCTGCAGTTGGTGGACATGATGAATTGCGCCGCAAAACTAAACGAATACGGGCAAAAGACACGAGTTACAGTGCGATATGAAGAGGTGGATGTCACTGGCCTGGACCATATTAAAACGTAGGTTTCAAGCTACTGTCTGTCAACAAGCTTCAAAGTTAGCCGGCTGTGTTACGATATGGAACGTGTATTTGACCAGTGCAGATGTTTTCTTATAGGTTTACTCTACGGGCTGTAGTGAATGGCACGCCTTATCCAGAAGCAGTTGGGAAAAATAAGAAAGAGGCTAAGGAAAATGCTGCCCAAAAGGCCCTGGAAGTCCTTCAAACAGAGTGCAGTGGTGTTGTAAGATAATTTGACTGATCGTTCTTTACCCCCTGTTCTTAAAGGAAGTTTTTTGGCGGTATTGCCCATCACCTTAAAGAAACACTATGCAACAATTTGACACTTTTTGAGGTATGGTTTTATAGGCAACTAGTTTTGGTACCATCCTCAAATTCATTTTGATAGCATATGATCATGTGCCCTATGTAGTTCTGTATACCAGGCTGGAATACCCAGCAAAAATGGAAGAAAAGCTTTCACAGCATGACATTGCCAGCAATACTGCCAAAAGACACCAGTTAGTGTGTTGGCAAGCTTATATCAGTGTCAACTGGGCTGTTTTAGGTTTTTGCATGCCTTTTAGGAAGAAATACCTTGTGTTGAAAAACCTGCTGTCAGATAAGTCAAATGAGTATTATTTTTGGTTTGTATAGTATGTGGATGACCAATTATTAATACTTGCTACACTTCTGTTCAGAATACATCGCAAACCTCACAGACATCTGATATGCCAGTTGGCTTTACCCAAGCCAATTATCAGTGCTGGCTCAATGAGTACAGCCACAAGACCAGAAAGATGTTTAAGCTTGTTGAGTCAACAATCATGGGCTCATCACCTTAGTAAGTGTTGAAACATAATTTTATTTTTTTTATGTAATCTGACCTTGAGTAGAGGATGCTATTATGTCAAAGTGGATTTGAAAAGGTCACTCTCATATGAATCATCATGTCTTAGCTGCTGTAGGTATGTCTATGGTGATCAATCGTACCCAGATGCTTATGGGAAAACAAGGAAGGAGGCTAGAGAGGAGGCTGCAAGGCTTGTTTACCTGCAGACTTCAGAAGAGCAAGGGGTATGAAAGACAACACATAACATTGATTACAGTCATTGATGAGCATGGTTAGGATGAACATTCTCCTATGTGGCCATTTCAAATGTAAAATCACCCAACATATGTAATGGGTATTCATTCATGTTTTTTAGACTCTAGCTGATAGTTGCAGTGGACCTACTTCAAGACAACATGAAGAGTTCAACAGAAGTTTATCTTCTCCTAGGTACTTTAAGTTGTTAATCAGAGAAGAACAATGTTATTTGTTTATTTCAACTGGAACTGAATTATCCAACAAAAGATTGTATGTCATAGAAATAGAACATAGAAATCATAGGTTTGACACAAGGCTGACCAGATGGAGGGTTTAGGAGAGTAGTTTCAGTACAGTTTATTTCAGCAAAATACGTTGGAAAGCCTCTGGTGTCTGTCTTGAAGGAAATGTTTTGGCCAGTTAAGGTACGAAAGCATATTCTTTTAGGAGCTGCATGAAGTTAGATCACCAATATTTCTCCATGTCACAGTCTTTATGTTGTGAAAGTGTCAATAGTCTAATAGTCTAACAAAGGTGTAATAGTGCCTGGAAGCCCCAGAGAATCTATTGAAACTTTGTAAGTCAAAGAATGTAAGTGTGCTGTTCTTAGCAAAGCAAAGCTTATCTGTCATACTGTAAACAAGTGTTTAGTAGTGATGCTAATTTGTATTAATACATCTTTTTCTTCACAGCCATATCTTTGAAAATGGCAGGGTGACACCTACGAATGATTTCAGCAGTGATGTTCCCCAGACTAATTTCATAGGAGTACTGAACCACCATTGTCAACAGCAGAAACTGGTAAACGATTTTAAGTTGGTGGAGAAAAGAGGACCATCTCACAACCCTGAGTAAGTGGAGACACACTAAGGTTACTGAAGTTATTGAAATTCATCAGCAGTCAAAAGTGCGTAATATTTAAAATGCATTGTCTATTGTCTATTGACTATCTATATGCATTGACAAACTACATACTCTGTGGGATTCATCTTTCAATCTACAGGTTTGTTTACAAAGTAGTAATAGGTAAGGATCAGTATCCAGAGGGCTGTGGTAAGACAGCCAAAGAGGCAAGGCAGCAGGCTGCTCAGCTGGCATGGGGTGTGATCCAAGACCAGCTGCCAAGTCAGGTAAACATTCATTATGTGTTTTTCATTAATCCCATTGAGCATGTGTAGAAACAAAGTCCTTAGAGGCAAGACTTGCCACTCTGTAGCCATCTTGGCAATGCCCCTGGACAGCTATTACGGGCAAACAAGAGCAGGCTCCCATCTACGTTTGCAATCAAAATTATTCAATCCCCATTGCATATTAGGCTTATTGGCAAATTGTAAACATTTTCAGCTGTTTGAAATAAACAAAGTAGGCAAGAACAGTTGAAATAGTTCAATAAAACTAATATTACCACGGTTTTCATCCAAATTCAACACGAAATGCTACTTTTAATCACTACTGCAGTCTCAAAATGATTCAACCCCTTCATGACAAGCATCTTCAGTACTTAGTAGAGCACCCTTTGAAATTAATCAACCCCATGTCTCAAGCACACCTGGTGCAACTAATCAAGGGCTTCATTAGTTCAGGTGTGTCCTTGAGATAGAACACATAAATACCTGGACTGGCTAGAGGTTTGTTGAGAGTGACGTTTAATTGCATGTTAGAAATATGGCAAAAGAAATGTCCAAAAAGTTCATAGAAGAGATCATTGCCTTGCACAAACAAGGAAAAGGATACAAAAAGATAGCAAAAGTAGGGATGCACGATATTGAATTTGAGCCGATATCCGATATGCCGATATTTACAAGCTCATTTTGGCCGATTGCCGATGCCGATACCGATATATACATCTTTGCTTTTTAATTATTGAAAAGTCTCTCCTGTACTAGAATTAATCTGTTATTATGATAGGGTATTGCTGTAGATACGGGACATTAAAAACTTGATTTGTATAATTTTAGAAATAGACATTCACTCATGAAAACTATTGAAATTATTTCAAATATGGCAGATTTATTTATATTTTCACGTCACAATTTTCATACTTGAACAGTACCTCCTTGAACTTGAACAACTACACTCTGGAAATGCAACTTGGCTAACTTGGCAAGCTCACGTTGGTTAACTGACTTACAGTTTAATAACATCCCTTCTAGGATTTCTAGACTAATCTATGTAACGTTATTGCCAAGTTAGCTATATAAATTCCATATATGCAAAAGTAAGCCATGTACAGATGGCGTGGGCTCGTGACATAACGTTTCACATCCCGTCAAATGAGATCATCAACTTCGCTGGTGTCACGTAGCATGCAAGCTAACTAGCTAGTGTTTTCTAGCTAACTAGCAACTTATTAACTTCTATTAGCGCGCGACAGGTAATGTTGCAAAGCGTTGCACGCAGGTGGTCTGCATCTATGCATGCAACCTACGTTACGGCCAAGCTGTAGTCTCCTCTTCAATCTCCTGAAAAGTTTCCTGACAAATAACATGTCAACATCCTCTGACACTGTGAAGTACTGCCACACAGCCGACGTGTTGAATTACGTTGTTGGCGCTCATAGTAACCAAAACATTTGCTTCGCGTGCGCATAATTTGAACGTCACCTTATCGGCCAGGTACATCGGCAGAAATTTTCATATCTGCAGATGCCGATAATTAAGTTTTGAAGCTTTTATCTGCAGATACCGATGTCGTGCCGATATTATCGTGCATCCCTAAGCAAAAGCACTGAATGTTTCTAGAGATACAGTTGGAAGCATAGTTTGCAAGTTCAAAGTTGAAGGAACAGTGGCTACACTACCTGGACGTGGCAGAAAGAGGAAGGTATCAGTGGTGCTGTCATGGCAAAAAGTGACCGGGTGCCAAAAAGAGCCCGGGTGATGTAATATTGGCTTTCGAACGACTCTTGAGTGACAGTTGCCATACCAACGTTAGCATTACGTCACCCGGGCTCTTTTTGGAAGTCAGACAACCTCAATAACGCAATTTACCCCAGAGCATCTCGCATTATACTTCGCTACCTGAGACCAGCTTGCCTGTATTTTACCTGCAATAAACCAAGCAAAACAACCATGTGCTTGATGTTTGACTGTGTTAGTAAAGTTGTTGACTTACAACTTTGTTATAGTGTCAAAGTAAGTACATTTCAACCGGTTTCGCCGCTAGCATCTCGTTAGCGATTACTCCGTTAGCTGGGGCACATTATTTTGCTTAGTGTTTAGCTAGCAAGCTAGTATGAACTCTCCCAAGTCTTTCTAAATAGGCCTATATCAACAAATAATGGTAGATCTTAAATTATTTAAGATGTTAGCAAATGAACTGGCTGGCTTGCTAAAAAGGTAGATGAACAAGCACCGTATATTATTTAAGATGTTAGCAAATGAACTGGCTGGCTTGCTAAAAAGGTAGATGAACAAGCACCGTATAGTATTTAAGATGTTAGCAAATGAACTGGCTGGCTTGCTAAAAAGGTAGATGAACAAGCACCGTATAGTATTTAAGATGTTAGCAAATTAACTTGCTGGCTTGCTTAAAAGGTAGATGAACAAGCACCATATATTAT
The DNA here is from genome assembly GCF_900700415.2 of Clupea harengus. Lineage (NCBI taxonomy): Eukaryota > Metazoa > Chordata > Actinopteri > Clupeiformes > Clupeidae > Clupea > Clupea harengus. The sequence continues at coordinate 1,837,441 of NC_045164.1, read as the reverse complement.
TTAAGATGTTATTAAATTAACTGGCTAGCTTGCTTAAAAGGTATATGAACAAGCACCGTACCGTATATTATTTAAGATGTGAGCAAATTAACTGGCTGGCCTGCTAAAAAGGTAGATGAACAAGCACCGTATATTATTTAAGATGTTAGCAAATTAACTGGCTGGCTTGCTAAAACGGTAGATAAACAAGCACCGTATATCAGTATATTTTCTCCTTGTTATAAAAACGAATTTCTACTCTAAACAATTTCAATTGAAATGCAAATGATGATGTAAACGGCAAAAATGGAACACTTTATTTACCGGGTAAAAATTTGTTTAGCCACAATATATAGCGATTAAAAAAGTAGTATTGACTGCAAATGTTGATGTACAGGATACCGGCAGGTGTAGCTAAAACGGAATACTTAATAGTTTTAGGCACAATATTAAGTGACTAACAAGTAGCTGATGGCTTTCGAACGACTCTTGAGACTGACCAAAAAGTGCCCGGGTTACGTAGTGTCCGGGTTACGTAATGCAAGCGTTGGTATAGCAACTGTCACTCAAAAGTCGTTCGAAAGCCAATATTACATCACCCGGGCTCTTTTTGGCACCCGGTCACTTTTTGCCATGACAGTGCCACCAGATTCCTGAGGAGGCAAGTGGTCAAAAACCCTTGAGTGACTGCAAAACACCTGCAGCAAGACTTGGTGGCAGCCAGTGGGGTGTGCGGGGTGTGCGGACCGCACAGGGCGGCCAATTGAATGGGGGCGGCCAATACTATAATTGTATACTTTCTTGTGATTTTTTAATTTAAAATTTTTTGATAATAGTTGTTTTCCCAAATGGCCGAATTTAGAATATGGTGCTGGTATAAGGTTTTGTAGTGGCGCGGTCTCCCTAGCGTCCACTTTGCAACGTGTTAGTTCAACAGTTTATAAACAATCTCCCACGACCTGCGCGTGTGAACATCTTGGTGGAACGTCTTTGTGTTTAGTGCCCAAGTTTACTTTCTGGACTGCACTCTGCAACATTTTCAAGCAGGGTATCCTAAGTTTTTAGAACTCTTCCATTTAAATCGTTTAGGTTATTACAAGTTTCCTTAGCTAGCTAGTTAGCTAGCATAACTAGGTAACCATAGCAACCAGCTCAAAGTGGATACGTTTGTCCACACCGCCTTCTTTACCATGCATTTAACATATGAATAGCCCTCATTTGCTAACGGGTGGGTCTTTAGCATCTGTTTTGTCACTCAGAAAATGAAATGTTCAAAATTGTAGTTCTATTCTCCTTACAAAGTGGTAATTGTTATTATTTTTCGCACCAGTAGGAAATCCTCCTTGAAGGGGGGGGGGGGGCAGGCACTGAGGTTTCGGTTTGCACAGTAAGGCGCATACTAAACACTGAAGGGTTCCATGCCCGGACTCCAAGACACACACAGCACTACTGACCCAAAAGCACAACAAAAGTCGGCTCCAATATGCTGAAAACCATATAAATAAGCAACCAAAGTTTTGGAATTCTGTTCTGTGGAGCGATGAAACAAAACTGGAACTTTTCGGGCCTATGGATCAGCGGTATGTCTGGAGGAAGAAGAATGAAGCATATGCTGAAAAGAACACCCTGCCTACAGTGAAGAATGGTGGTGGCTCAGTGGTGCTCTGGGGCTGCTTTGCTGCCTCTGGCACTGGAAACCTGCAGCGTGCAGAGGGCACGATGGATTCAGTCAAGTATCAGGAAAACCTCATGCCGTCTGTTATGAAGCTGAAGCTTGGGCGTCATTGGACCTTCCAACAGGAAAATTATCCCAAGCATATCTCAATGTCCACCAAGGCTTGGTTTCAGAAGAAGAAATGGAAGATTCCAGAGTGGCCGACACAGTCGCCTGACTTGAACCCCATCAAAACTATCTGGTGGGATTTAAAGAAGGCGGTTGCAAAACACACACCTAAGAATATTACTGAACTGGAGGCCATTGCCCATGAGGAATGGGCTAAGATTCCTCAGGAACGCTGTCAGAAGCTGGTGTCTGGCTATGCATCACGTTTGTAGCAGGTCATAACAGCAAAAGGGTGCTCTACTAAGTACTGAAGATGCTTGTCATGAAGGTGTTGAATAATTTTGAGACTGCAGTAGTCATTAAAAGTAGCATTTTGTGTTGAATTTGGATAAAAACCCTTGTAATATTAGTTTCATTCAACTACTTAAACAGTTCTTGAGTAATTTGTTTATTGCAAACAGCTGAGAAATTGTATATTTTGCCAATAAACCTAATTTGCAATGGGGGTTGAATAATTTTGTTTGCAACTGTAAATGAATGGGGGGAGATGCTCCACATAGGATGGTCAAACAGACATTAAAAGTATATCACGTGAATCTGCGTTTAAATCTGACATGAACTGTCTGAACATTGTTTCACCAAGGCTCAAATAAGGCAATATAAATACGTTATTCTTTGTGTTGACTTGTATACTGTGCATGCACCAAATTTCACAGCGCAGCTATTACTATGGCAGCAAATAAACAAGGTGATTGGCACTTTATAATACAGGGCAGGACTTCCAGCTACAAATCCGCCATGTTTAGCATTACGGATTCCCTCCTATTTCCTCCATTCATTTTCCCGTCAGTGATAGAAAGGTGGTAGAAAGATGGTAGAAAGCAGTCATACAGTCAATCAGTTGTAAGGCAGGAAGAGAATCTTTGGATGGGAGTCAGACAATGAAAATGGAGGCAGATAAATCATGGTCGTACCAAGAAAGATGTTTTGATAAATGCTATGTTTTCAGCAAAGCGAAGAGAGACTCATCCGCTAAAACCTTCAGGACACCTACACCGCCATTGGTTTAGGAAATCACGTCTTACACAGTCATCAATTCTACTCTCTTAGCCAGAGGTCTTCAACCGGGGGTCCGCGGAGGTACTGCAAGGGGTCCGCCAAATGATTTCATTTGAAGCATTTTTTTCCATCTTCCAAAAATTAAAAACGTCCAAAAGCCTACATAAACAGAACGTAAAAATTGCTTTCTATTCCTTAAAAATAATACATAGGCTACCCATGAGTCTTCACGCGATCATTTGATCATAATGGCAACATATGCACTTTTAGCTACATTTAGCTATCTGGTGCCAAAAGACGTTACCTGCCATAACCATACAATTTGAAATAATTGATCGTTCTGTAATTTCTCGGAACAAAAGCTCCTCGTCAGACACCACTGATGGTGGTTCAGATGATCTACCTTCAGAGGATGCCAACACCCCTTTCTGTACAGCCAAAAGCGCAAACTGGAGAAGACACGTAAATATTCAGAGAATGATCTGAAGTTTGCCTTCACCTACAAAGAGACCGATGGTGAAGAATTAGCAGTGTGCGTGGTTTGCTCTTCCGTGCTATCAGACGAAACTATGAAACCATCAAAGCTGCAACGACACTCAAAGACAACGCATGCTCACTTGAAAGAAAGAAGAAAGAAACATTTAATATTTCCCGTTTAAAATCTTTTGAGGGCCAGCAAAATCAGCCAAAGTGTGCGAGCTAGTTTTAAAAGCCTCTTATCAAGTTGCATTACGTGTCGCTCAGACCAAACAGCCATACATAATTGCGGAAAGTTTAATATTGCCAACAGCTAGTGATATGTGCAAAACAATGTTTGGGAAGGATGAGTACGTAGAAAAACTGAAAAGCATCCAAATGCCCGCCCTATTGATGAATTGATGTCGCAAAAACTAGCAAAAAAGCTTTTTTGTGATTTGTCGACCAAAATGAGATGCAGGAGGAATTTCTATTCTGTAAGCAGCTGCCTGGAGGTAAAAAAAGTTCAGAGATTTTGTGATCGACAATTTTTTTCCGTGAACATGATACCCTGGTCAAAATGTGTTGCGATGTGCACAGACGGTGCAAGAGCCATGTATGACGCACTGCATGCTTCATAGGTAGAATGTTGTTGCCAAAGACATGAATGATGAATTCTCAAACGTCAGATCTCTCTCTAGGTATGAGATATTTCATCCATACTTAAGCTTCTCAAACTACTCAATTCTTTGTCCCTCCCTAATTGAATACAGAGTGATGGCTAACTGTAAGGGAGAAAAAATGTCAATAATAAACAGAATAAATGTAAACGAGTTGTGTGTCACAGATGTTTTGTAATTCTGTTCAAACATGTGTAGGGGAGTGTGTGTGTGTGACTGACACTTTGTTCCAAATAAATTATATGAATATCAGGCTCAAATTTGGTGCGGCGGGGGTGGGGGTCCCTGCTCAGTGTCTCTCTCAGCCAAGGGGTCCTTGGGCTGAAAAAGGTTGAAGACCCCTGCTCTAAGCCATACCACTACTGTATCATGTTTAATATTTCCACCTAGTAAATGTAGCTGGTAGCATGATGGAAGTTTAGGAGACTGTTGTGAACATGTCATCCCCACTGATATACAGAGGCCACATGTTTGTATGTTTACCCTAGGTTTCAAGCAAGTCTAGTGTCTCTGAAGATGAATCACTCTGTCAAACCCCTAAGACATGGTGAGTGTAAAACTTGTAGTTAATCATATGGGATATGATTGATCAGTGTGAACTTTATTTGTTACATTTATTAACTTTATGTGTTACATTTATGTATTATTTTGACACAGTGAATCACAAGATGTGAGTCCTGCAAGTGCAAGTAGCTTCATTGTCTTTGAAGATTCACCCAAAAGCTCCTTCAAAGTTAGTCACATTTCTTTTTAGGAATTGTTTTAAAACACACTTCTTATAGTCATCATTATTCATTTTAAACTGTGAGTGGGGATATGCGGATTTCACTTTTTTGTGTTTATTAAATTGTTTGAAGTGTTTAACCATGTTTTCATGCTTGTTGTAGGTACAAGGGGCGACTCCTACACAAAACAAGCCTAAATGGATGCAAGTGCAGCCATTATGATAATTTCATATTTCAATTTATATTGCTTAATGTTTTTCAGGCTATAGCTCTTCTGATATTGTTTTCTCATCTTCTTTTTCTTAGATTAGCACCAAATTTCAACAACTCTCCAAATAAAAGCATAGAGGTATGTCATTCTGGATATATGCACAGTATGCATTTAGATAAGGTTCTTATTGAATCCTGAACAGATTCTGTACAGACTTTGAGGACAACACAAAACATGAATATTGCAAAACAACACGTGTGGATGACTTGTTTAAATATCTGCTTTTAAGGATGGACCCAATTTCTCAACCAATCTCACTGGTCAGGTTACTCGGTCCAGGTAAGTGGAGATTATCTAGCATTATCTATGCACAGTGAGTCGTGCATTCATGCAAATAGTATGATTACCAAAATATTGTTATGACTTTCTTTGCAGATTCGAAAAGGAATTTGACCATATAGAGCGCATAGGCAAAGGGGGTTTTGGTCGTGTCTTCAAGGCAAGAAATGTGGTTGAAGATGCATATTTTGCAGTGAAGATTGTAAAAAGTACAGAGTAAGTGGTGGCTTTTTATTAAAGCCTACATTTACTAACACTTTACTTAATTTTCATTCTTATAAATTCAAACCTGTTTTTGTTGTTCTGTTAAACTGCTGTTTAATCCCATCTAGAAAAGCCTCAAGAGAAGTTAGGGCTTTGGCACGTCTAGAGCACCCAAACATCGTGCGTTACCATAATTCTTGGATTGACAACATTGCATGTGGAAATGGTGGCTGTGATAGCTCCAGCACTCCAGAGTAAGTCTTCACCACGTTCAAAAAGGTCACCACTGTGTGTCAGTATTTAGTTACCTAGAGAACTATCTCAACTGTAGCTGGAGGTAAGTATAAGAAAATGTGTGTGTGCCTTGCTGCTGCAAACCTCCTCAGTAAACGGAATCCTCGTTCATCCACTTGTCGTCTTCGTTTAATGATTCACCTTATGCAGTTTAATTTGCTGATTGATGAAGAACTATTTAATTGATAGAGAATTTAAGGAAATTCAGTATATGAAAATGAATGGTAAATTGACTGCATTTCTATAGCGCTTTTATACACATTAGAGCACGCAAAGCACTTAATATCTCGGGATCAAACCAACAACCTTCCGATTGCACACCTAGGCAAGGAAAAATTCTAGAGTGCTTCTTTGGTTGAAGGTGACCCTACGCAAGACTGAAGTGGCATATTTGTTATGTGAGTGTGTGTGAACTCCTCAGTTGATGGCTGTGATTACATCCTCAGTTCAGAAAGCAACTCCACCACGGAGTTCCTCTATATCAGGATGGAACTGTGTGAGAGTAACACGCTTTCAACATGGATCAAGGAAAGAAACAAACACCCAGACCCAGACCCACATAGACGACCGGACGCCCTTGACATCACCAAGCAGATTGTAAAAGCGGTGGTGTACATTCACTCTCAACAGCTCATCCACCGTGACCTGAAAGTAAGCCATTAACATGCTTCCACAGGGTGTCCGCGGGGTATTAAAAAGTATTAAAAGGTGATAAATCAAAATTGCCAAATTTAAGGCCATTAAAAGTGTTAAATGTAGTTTTAGAGGTATTATTTTTTTTTAAATAGGTATTATTTTTTCAAGTGTCCTATTCTGATTGACATTCTATCTTCTAAAGTTCGCGTTAGTTCGTTTAAATGCAGGCTTTAGCAAAGCTGGGCACAATCAAAGATCTTCCGTATCAATCCTGAAGTCTCAACTTTGTATGTTTGATGCTGACGTCATATTCAGTGGTCGTTCGACATCTCAAACACTGCGCGCTTCAACTGGGTAGCCAACTGGCTGGCTTACGTTTTTGACTTGCTTACAGAGCATTCACACGCTTCCGTTGGAATGCGTTGATCCGTCAGGGTTGACGGATCTCCATTCACTTTGAATGGGGTGACGTCATCCTTTGCCGAACTGAATTATGGCTCCGTTGGGTTCCCGTGCGTTGCGTTTCATGCTTTGCTTGCAGCAAGAGTTGAAGAATGTTCAACTTTTCGAGAGGCAATGCATGCGTCAGCCAATCAAATTGCCTTTCATGCATAACTGACAGCACAGGCGCTAGCCAATCAGATCCCGTATATGCTCACGTCTAGAAAGCGGCAAGCTCAACAAAAAAAAAAGATGGCGACCAAACTCCGTAGATGGTCGTATTTGTACCCAAAAGTTGTTTGTTTGACTTTTTTTTGCTTAGATTTTGTAAAAGTTACCGAGAAATAGACACTGTACAATGTAAAAACCCCTTAATTGTAACTGAAAAATACGTCTGATAGGTTTTGCGAGGTGTGTGAGCACCCTACCTAATGTTAGCATGCTACTGCTTACAAGGTAAGCAGCTTGCTAGTGGCGTGATTGGTTTGTTGACCTGTCAATCTCACTATACCGTTTCTGGTATCAACAGAACCCCATGCGCCAGACTCCTCCTCCGCCATCCGTTGGCGCAACGCATTCCAACGGAAGCGTGTGAATGCTCCGTTAGGCATATCTTCAACGTCCAGACAACCATCGTTGTCGTCATGGGCAAATGCAAGTTTTCTGACAGCTGGGTGTAGTAGGGAATAACCGGCAGGCTTATTGTTCGGTTTGTAAAAAAAACATCAATGTCAACTGGATGGGAGCTAATGCACTTCGGTCGCATATGCAAACCACTAAACATAAAAATGGAATGCGCGGTCGGCGAGAGCAGTTCATTCTACCACTCTGCCAACTGTCTGTGCTGCTGCACCACCACCACCGAAAGCTAGTGCCACGGTACAAGCCAACGCTACGGCTCCAGCAACTACGTCTGACCTCCGGGTGACTATGGGCGCCACACCAACACTGCGTGCGGAGGCTCTGTGGTGTTTAAACACTGCAGTTAAACACCACTCATTGAACTCCAACGAAGGAATTTCGGAGCTGTTTAAAGAAATGTTTCCCGACTCTGACATCGCAAAGTCATTCACGTGTGATAAAGACAAAACCGGCTACATCATCAGATTTGGATTAGCATCGTTCTTCAAAAAACAGCTTGTTGATGGCATCAACAAGGCTGGGCCATTCGTGTTGATGTTTGCTCATGAATTCATATTAGGCCTATAGCACACCAGTTCACGTAGTGGATGCCAGTTTGTGAAGTGATATCAGCAACAATTCATATAGCAGATGCCATTTTATAATGCATCAACAGTTCATGTAGTGAATGCCAGCCAGTGTGCTGGAACTATCTCTCCATTGCACATTTAATGTAGTTTGTTTTATTTTTATTCACAAAATGAAATAAAAGTGTGCAATATGTGGTCAACATCAGTGAGTCTCTAAATCTATTATGTTGTGTATAGTGTTATATATGTCAAAATCTCTGTAAACGTTAGAAAGGTCGCCGATTAACACTTGCAACTCAGTGTCGTGATGGTTTTAAAAAAATTCAGAAGGTAGTAAAAAAGGTATTAAAAAGGTATTAAATTTAACTTAAGGATTGCTGTATATACCCTGTTCCAACTGCTCCCGTGTAATACCACTTCACACGTTCAGTAAACTAATTATTGTGAGAATATCTCTTGTTTAAGAAATTTTTGCAGCATAGTTAGCCCTTCAGCAGGTACCGTCACACCAGTGGGTTTAGAATGGTGTAGAATGAACGTTCTAAAGAATATCTGGGTCCATCATATATAACGTGGACTATAACAATCTTACATTGTTGATGAATGCAATTTTTTTTCATCAGATTATTCAAAACTCCCCTGCTGAAGGGTTGGTCCTCTTGTATGTCATAGCCTAGTAATTTTATTGTTTTGATGTTTATATTAGCCTACAAACATCATGTTTGGAAGAAATGGTGAGGTGAAGATAGGCGACTTTGGCCTAGTGACTGCAGCAGACAGTGACAACGATGAAAGCCTACTGGAAAGGACAAAGCGGACTGGTACTGTAGTCTACATGAGTCCTGAACAGGTAATTGTTATATATGTTGGTAAATGTTGTTGTATCATACCATTGATTCATTCAATGTAAACACAAGGCTTGAGCATCAGAGCATCCGGAAATAACTACTCATTCACATGTATAACTAACCCTGTTTCACATTCTGTTATTCTAAATTATGCTTACTTTACAGATGAACCAGTCTTCTTATGACAGAAAAGTGGACATATTTTCATTAGGGCTGATTTATTTTGAACTTCTTTGGAAAATGTTCACAAAGGTGGAAAAGTATAAAGTGAGTGTTTCCATTGGTATAATTACTGTGTCATTGTTTTCTGGAAATTACTGTATTACTGATACACGTGTATATGTTTTTTCGCAGATTTTGGATGATGTCAGGAAAAACACATTTCCACAGGAATTCTGTGATCAGTTTAGCTTTGAGGTAAGTGGCTTGAATAATACTTTCCACGGAAGAAAAAAATATTTTATGGGTACTTTAAAGTACTTTAATTAATGTAATGTAATAATAATAGCAATAATATGTATACTTAAACGTTGTTATAAGCCCTTGCTATCACCAGTGAAGAAAGACATTCTTAGTTCTTGGAAACATAGTGATAACTTTATTATGTTTCATCATCTGTGTCTGATGTAGCACAAGCTAATTGAGCGAATGCTGTGTCCTGATGCCTTGGAGAGACCTGATGCCCAAGACCTGGTCCCAGAGCTGGAGAACTTCAAATCCTTCCAAGATCAGAATTGTAATCAAAGAAACACAAATACAGTTTGAACTGCAATAATGAGACTCCTCACAGGATCACAAATGTTACATTAGTCTTGATTATACATTGCCATATGTTTGCATCATGCTGTTGTAGATATTCGTATCACGAAAGCGTTAACAGAGTGCATACATGTAAATCATGCATGAACTGCAGATTAAATGAATCAAGAAAGCCATTGACAAATGTTCTAAATATGAAAGTCACATCTATGTTAACTGTAAGTGATTGGAAACAAACGCTGTAAAGTTCAGCCATGTTGGCTGTCTAATGTAACAGAGTGACTGTTCTTAAGATGTATTGTATGTTTGTTTTTACATGCCAACTTTAGGTGGTTCTTGACCAAACATCAAGCACTTTAAATCTATAGTTTGTTTTGTTTAAATCTGTAGTTTTGCCTACTACAAAATAGGGCTGAATGAAAACAGATGAATGACTTGTGTGGTTGTGATCTGTTTTGAAGGTGTGGTTTATGGTTGTCACTTCTTGTGTAAAACTTTACTCATATTCTGCTTTTTCTACATTTTGTTTTTATTCATTTCTGCTTACCATGCTTACCATTGTCCAGTGCATCTGTCTTGATCCATCAATTTTATTGATATTGTATCATTTGGTCCGCATTTTTATGACAATAATGGAATTGCATCACATTACTAAACACATATAATGATGAAATTATTGTAGTTAAATGTCTACAATCCATATATCTTGTATGGACTTGTATCTTGTGTTAAAATACTTAGACAATAAAGATGATTGTGTTCTTATTTGGTGGCTTAATGTAAATGACCCAAGCCAAACAAATTCCCATGGATGACTGAAAGTCAATAATAGGTCATGTCCAAGTTTAAATGGCTGAAAAACAAACCAGGCAAGAGAGACTAAAGAGATGCAATGGCAATAAGGCACGAATCTCCTCTAGTGGTTTTCTGTGCCGTAGTTGAGCTGGCTGTCCTTGGTCCTGAAGAAGATACATGTTTTTATAGTTTACTGGGCCTCAGTACCTCAGGTGACAACTACCTTAGCTAAGTGAGCCAAACTTCAAAAGCACACTTATGCCTTCTCCCATGGATAGCATCTGCTACATTTTTAAGAGATTAGTGAACGTGGAGGAAAGGAAAAGGTGTCTGTTTTGTTTTATTTTATTTTGTATAGCTTGGTCTTCATGCTTTAGTTCTGTTTAGGGGGAGATGGGCATATTGAGTTTTGCCAGACTTGGTTTTGTGGTTTGCTTTTATTTACACTTATTCACAATTGTTGGTTTATTATTCCTGATAGACCCATGAGAAACACACACATAAATAAACAAACAAACCAAAAAAAACACACACACACACACACAACAATAAAGTTGGAATCTCTGCAGTAAATGCAATGGAATTATGCTACTGCCAGAAGTATGAAACGGCATCAAATAGTCGGTTATATTTCCAGCCTTTATAAAGCTAAACATACCACACCCTAACATGCAAACTTCAGTAAAGGTCATGGAGGTGGAGGTTAAAGTAGGATACACTTCTCTAATCATCATAGAATGGGATATCTTAAGCGCGTCTAAAAACAAATCATGAGTCATGGTGACTTCATTCTGGATCATTCTCAGATTTCCACGCTGGATGTTGTTACAAGGCACCATTTCCAAAATACAGACAGCATGTGTAGGTAGTACCTTAGCTATTCCTAGCTAGCAGTCAATAGCATGGAAGCAGGCTAGGACCATTTTGACGGACAGTTTTGATTCAGCATTCCTTGAGATTTCCTGTTAGTTTCAACGGTATGAATCGAAACTGAAACCAATGTGGTTCCTGTTAAAGTAACTCGGGGGGAAATCAAAACTCATTCAGGTCGTGTGATGCGAATGCTGAGGAACTATACGCTAGTGTTTTCTGTCAATGTTAAATAGCTAATGGTTGGCAAAAAAAGGAATATTTGATTAAGGGTCGTACTGGAATATCTAACTTCACGAAAATGTGTTCGAAGGAGAAAATACTTTCCTACTTCGAGGGTTGTCCGTCAGGTGCTTCCTACAATGCTTTACAGATAGCTAAAGCAGTGGGACTGAAAACTACTAAAGATGTAAACGGAGTTTTGTATGGTCTCAAGGATGCAGGCCAACTACATGTGTCAGTGTCAAATAAGGGCCCTCCTCTGTGGTCCTTACAAAAAAAACAAGTGGATACACCTGAAGTGGCAGAAAGACAGCTGGCTAAAGAGGAACAGGACTTAATGAGGGCTTTGAAGACCGACGGAGAGGAAAAAGGAATGACGGCAGTTCAAATAGCCAAAAACACAAATCAGGAGCCCAAGTCTGTTAAGAAAATGCTCTATAACCTGCGTGGAACGGGCAAAGTGGAAAAGTTGGATGAAAAGGTGTGGAAACTAACTGGTAGTGGCAAAGAGGTCCTTGAATCAGGAAACAGGTAAAGTGGATAAGGACACTGTTCTATTAACTCCTTGTTTTACTACGATATGTCTTGCTATATAATCATTTGATTTCTACTTGCCATTTGGTTTAGAGTCTTTGCAGAAAATCTCACTGATAAACCAGAATCAGGTTTGAGGTAGGTATACATATCTCTGTGGATCAGATCTACTAGTAAAGCTGATTGAAGATGATTTGTCAACTTTTACATTTTTCTTTCCTTTTGTCATTGAAGGTTCTCAAGGGATTTTGACCTTGTGAAAAAACTCGGTGAGGGAGGTTATGGATGTGTTTGTCAAGTGAAACACAAGCTGGATGGCAAGTTCTACGCAATGAAGATCGTCGACTATGACCAGTAGGTTAAATATCTCTGATGTTGTATGCTGATGTCTTGTCATATTCTTACTTTAATACTAACCTGTATTATAGACAAATTTCAATGTGATGTTTGGCATTTTAAGGGAGGCAGAGCGTGAGGTGAGGGCACTGGCCATATGCGATCACCCAAACATAGTCCGTTACTCAACAGCATGGACTGAGGTCTTCGACATGAACGCTTTGGGCAACCACAGCACCTCTGAGCAATCATGCTACCAGTAAGCATGAAAAAGCCCTTCCCAGTGTATTTCAGCCTTCTAATTGTGTCTATCCCAGATATTTTGATAATCTTACACTTAAATCTTAATCTTATTTCATCAGAACCAACAGTGAGGAGGAGAACAGTGCTTCTGCGAGCATGGGTGACTTGTCACTTGAGTCAGAGTCAGAATCAGAGCCAAAGAGCAGAGGCACAAACTCCAGGTATGTGCTTCCAATCGCTGATGCTAAACAAACACATCCATTGCTGCTAGACAACCAGTAGCACCCATGTTTGTGCACACATCTATTGCCGAAAAATGTCATATTCTCAATCGTTTTCTTTTTTTATTCCCATTTTCAACTTTTTTATCTAGTTGTCTGGTGTTTATAGACTCTGAGTTTACATGTTACCATGTGTTATGTTAATGTGCTATGTTGTTGTGTTCCCTGTTTGAAGAGAGGGAGGGGCTTGTCTGTTCATTCAAATGGAGTTCTGTGAGAAAGGAACACTTTCCAATTGGTTAGAGGACAGAAACTTTGGGAGGTCACAGAAGACCAGAGAGGATGCTCTTCGGGTGTTTCAGCAAGTAGTCTGTGGAGTGGAGTATATCCACTCAAAAGGACTCATTCACAGAGACTTGAAGGTAATAGTGAGTGGCACCATCTTCAGCAGAAATGCCATCTTGGCCATCTCTTTTCAATGATTATCTAGTTGTGACAGTGAGACTGTTTTGTGTTTCAGCCTGACAATATTCTGTTCACGAATGACAACTGTGTAAAGATTGGAGACTTTGGGCTGGTTACGTCAGTAACAAACAGGAATGGGGGCATCATGAAGAGGACAGTGGGCAAAGGCACAGAGTCCTACATGAGCCCTGAACAGGTGAGTCATAGTCTTGCAGCAAAATCTATGTTGATTTTTAGCCATCCAGTCCTAGTATGTAACTCTTGGGCATATGTAAAATAGTCTATAGAAGAGCCAAAACATAATGACCACTCACAGATGAAGCGAACAACATTGATTAGCTTGTACTTGTTTTCCATGTTCTGGGATATATTAATCTTTCATTTTAAAATATTCAGTTAAGGTAATGTCAGACATGATTACATTTCTAATAAAAAATAATTCACAGGTTCATAGTGCTATAGTATGTTTCCAGTCCAGTAATTCTGAGTAGGTAAATAAACTATTTACATGGGACTAAACTTTCAGACTGTTGTCTTGGTCATCTCTGTAAATATCACAGAGATGTGAGTCCTCTGCAAACAGGCCTTTAGTTTCATGTGCCATGGGACATGTGCAGCCACGTGAGAACATTTCACAATCCGCTACAGGTGGTGGACAGTTATATGATTGATTGACCTTTGTTTTCAAAGATGGATCAGAAGACCTATGATGAGAAAACAGACATATTTCCTCTGGGGCTGATTTGCTTTGAGCTTCTGTGGAAAATATCAACGTACACTGAAAGGGGAAAGGTAGGTCTTCAGTTATTTATATCATGTAAACCTTTGCCATCATACTGGTAAATTGACACTTTGCTTGAGTCTAAATATACTTGTCTGTTTATGTGTCTGCAAGGAAGGTTTATAGATTGTTAACTTAATGTTATGATTTCTTACTGTAAAATCTTGTAGATATGGCCTGACTTAAGGAATCAAGTATTTCCCACTGAGTTCTCCAAAGCTTACTCATCTGAGGTGAGTTTCTGTCCTTATCATTGCTACACCGTTACAGTCCCTTATATTCTTAATCTCATGCTTCTCATATTTCTCTTCACACATTTCAGAATAAACTCATCAGCAACTTGCTCTCCAAAACACCACAAATGAGACCAGCTGCTGCAGAGATTGCCAGATATATCAAAACATTCCTGCTTAGCGATACAAGTGTGTGCAATCAGAAAACTGTGTGACTTTTTTTCGTGAACTGAAGCGGGCGGCTGTGATGCTTTTTGGAGCACTGAAGAGAGCTGTCTGTATGAGCTGAGAGCTAGTAAGAAATTTAATGGAATGTAAAAAACTAAAACTGTGGCTTTTACTAGACTGTCAGTAATATTATGCTGTATTAGCCAATCTGGAAACGTCGAGGAAAACGGGCACTGTGATACGCCAGTTAGGTTGTGTGGAAAGAGCACATTAATGGGAGGGGTTGGACACTTGTACTCTTGGACTCTTAGGGGGTTCGTCTGACTGAAGTTAGCAAGGGCTGCTAATAAAACTCACAGCAGGTATTATCTTCCTGACAGACCTGCTATATGAATGTCGGTACAGTGTGAAACTATTATCTAGTCTCTGGTTGGGGAAATGCATAGGATGATCATTGTGCATCAGGTGCAGATTGTATGTTGGTGATGGTGGTGGTGGTTAGTATGTTGAAGTTGTTCACTTTATCTTAACTTACCAAACTGCATCTATAATTTCAGTGCACTTGTCAATGATAATGTAAAATTTTAATATGAACACAGAGGTCATAGAAATGCCCATGAAATATATTTACTTATGAAATGGATAATGTCAAAATGTATGTAATCGTGTAAGACTAAATGAAACCTGCTGCTGGTAACAGAAAAGCTCATCATTTATTCTATAGATAGTTTTTAGTTTTACTGGGGTGTGCATGCTGATTATTGTTAAAAAAAAGAATTTAGGAAATCATGATGGTTATAATGTCTTCTAAGAAATGTCCTGAGTAGACGTATTCTGGTTATTCTTAATAAAATGCTTAAACATCTGTTATATTGAACTGCTTTCTGCCTAGTTTCTGTTGTCAAACCAATGCCACTGATAATTTACCAATCTGTTATTTCAGCCAGGACTGCAGTTTTGGGTGTTAAACAACCACCTGGGGGCAATGTTGCTCCATTTAACCTGCTTGAACATTAAACTGCTGCAGAAATGCAATGAAGCATTGATAATGATAAATTGACATCTCAGTTTTGGTATTAGGTTCATTATCATTATTCATGTACGTGTTTAAACAACATAACTTCTCCAATATCCTCCGTTGTTTAATCAAGTGTCACAAAATAGTTCCCATACTGACTGATAGGGGGAGATGTTGAGCTGTAGGACTAGATGTGATGCACTTGGCAACAACAGACCCCTCCTGGCAAAGCGCTCAAGATGGAAGAGGTTACGCACAGCAAGACGACCTTAACCCAGGGAGCTGTGTGACATTTAATCAGCCAGCCACAGTACAGCAAATGATTGCCATCTTCGCCGAGAACAACAGTAACGCCAGCTGAACGCAGCGTCTCACTCAATCACATGGGCCAGCGGTAGGCACGCCGTTGCCAAGGAAAGCAGATCACTTTTGTCCCCGTCATTTTATTGGCTCCTCTTGGTCTGGTTCTGCCGCAGCTGCTCAGAATGTTCACTCGTGACTAGCAATGAATCTGTGTCTTCAGAGCCTCCCTGGGAATCATACCTGTGAAAAAGTGTGGCCTCACAAACGTTTTGTCTGATGGCTATACAGTGCTAGGATACACCCTTTTGAGGACTATGAACTTGGGCATCGTTTACGCTGGGGGCAGGTCTCCACCTCTTTTGACAACTGAAAATAAAATCTCACTTCAATGAATAGAAGTGCAAAGTGCTAAATCACTGATGGATAGATGATAATGAAATTGATAGACGAAAATTTAAGTTGTGTGCAATGTTAATCTTGTTTTACAACGTAGCTATTCTTTGATGCCCCCCCGCCCCCCCAGTCCTGTGTTCCAGTGCATCATGTTAGCAGTCCAATGTAAAATACATGCTTTTCTACCGAAAGTCAGGAACTTTATGTCTTCCTGTTATCATGTGCTTTTAAACAGAGCTTCTAAGTGTTGCTAGTAATTCGGAAATGACTTACTCTGTGAGAGGGCCATCAGGCTGTGAGCCCAACAGGCTGTTGGGGCCTCAGCAGGACAACAGCACCAGTCCAGTTTAAATGCACGTCATCAGGCCAGTTCAGTTCAGACAGTTGAAAGGCTCTACATGGACTCTGGGGGTCTCTGAGGAGTCTCTACAGGGCTCTCAAGTTTTGAAGACAGGCAAGAGTGACATATTCCCCCCCCCCATTACGCCCGCCCCTGCCGTATGCCCATAGACCAGCCCCCCCCCCCCATATTATTATTAGTGTTTTGTTGTTGCACACTCATCTCTGCAGTCACTGGCAAGTCAAAGTTTTTGACTGTGCTGGTTGACTTCAGTGTCTGCTGTTTGGCCTGATGCCCCTTACTGCCTATGTGCCTTGTCACATCCCGCACACCTGGATGGGCACAGGAGTTCTCTTGACGGCAGACAGAGCACCAGTAGAGCTGCTTCCTACAGTAATACATGGCCATTTAGAGGTCCATTCACTATTAAAAGAGGTCTTGTAGGTGGCTGCTCCTGGGACTTTTCTCCCTTTTGTTCTAGCCATCTCCTCCACTGTTTCTTCCACCATCTCTTCCACCGTCTCCTCCTCCTCCACCTGCACTGTCTCTTCCTCCTCCACCTGTACTGTCTCTTCCTCTTCCACCTGTACTGTGTCTTCCTCTTCCACCATCTCCTCCTCTAATGTGTTTACAACCTTCTCTGGGCCTAATCTGGCCTTTTTACTCTTTGGGCGAAGGACAGGATGCTTATTTGTTTTGTACCTGACATCTTTGAAAGACAGATGCAATGATTAATGCATCCATGGCCAGGATATTTATAACATGCTAGTATGCCTAATGAGCTCGTGATTCACAACTTCACCAGGCGTGAAGAAGCCTCGGAATCTGAATAGAATGTTCAAGCAAACACATTTACAAAAAAGAATGCCCATTGAATATTAAGGGCTGCCTAATATTCGTTCGAATTATAGGGCAGCGCGGCCAGATCATGTTTGCGCGCTGCGGCACATTAAATAGTCTAGAGTTTTTTTTCAGCGGGAGAAATACGATGTGTGGCGGGAGTGCGTGACTAAAGACCGAAATGAGTGACTGTCACGCTCAATGCGTGACACTTGAGAGCCCTGTCTCTATATGGTAGTCACTGCCATGGCAGCGTAGGCATCGTAGGCAGCAGACGGACGGAGACAGGGGAAGATATAAAAAAAAATATCATAACACTGGCAGCGGGCGACGCTATCAAGAAGAACGGCACACAACCCACACAGTGTTCCAATCAGGATATTGCATCTCATTTTTAATCCCCTTTGTTGATTCACGTGGAGGGCTTTGTTTGCATTACCAAATGACTTTTGGTCCTCATCAGAGGGAGTGCCTTATCCTTGCTGTTAACCTTTCTCAGCGAATGCATCAGACAGCAACCGCAGGATGAACCCAGTATCCTTCAGATTTGAAAGACTGAAAACAAGAGTTGGACCATTTAAGCTCTTGCACAAAAAAATAGTCTTGACCAAAATAAACTTTGATGTATAGGCCTACCATAAGGTTTGTTGGCCAGTGGTGTAATACTGATTTAATAATGACGGGGATGTAAAAGTGAAATGAATCAAGGGTTTTCAGATTACGGTATTATAACTCACCTAAAGTGAAATCCTTTTTGCGATTTCTGAGTAAAATGAGGGACCTACATTGTCTTCTATGACAGGAATTATTGGAAGTTATACTGTCTTTACCTGAGAAGACAAAACTGATTACTGATGAATACTATTCTAATACTTTGTCTCCTACCAGTCCATCTTGTCACTGCCATTCGTCCTCTCTTCTCTCCTTCCTCATCTGAGCTCTCAGTCACTCCTCTCCTCCTTTGAACCTATTACCCAAACGCACTGAGACAGAGTAGCACTGGCCTCAGCTGTGCAGTACTGCAAAGGGAATCACAAAGCAGCCAGGAGGAAGGAGAGGGAACTCTCTGCTGATTGGTGTCAGACCACTGACCTACTTTGAGTTCGACGAGCAGTCTGGTTTGATGTTACCGGCAGAGCTGCCCAGTCCCCCACCACCACCACCCCCACCAAAGACATCAGCCGCCTCTGTAATCATTTCAACCTCAGACACACCTCCATCCCCAGAGTCCACAATCCCCAGCGCTATACTTCAAGTTATCAAGATCTCTCTGCACGGAGCGCAGGCTCTTGACATATCTATTCATCCTTGCGCCAAAAAGAGTCTTCTTTTCCATCAAAACAGCAGCAAGGCTCGCAATGATCTCAGCCTGCCTGCAAATGATGCCTTGCATGTGTGACGTTCAGCATTGATGCAAGTTGGATTGAGGCCATGTCCACCTAAGACAATGTGTGAGTTTGACATGGATGAAGGACAGTGTGTTCTTAAAGCATCTGTCATCCACCTGAGTGATTCGTGTGGGGGAGGCTCTCCACAGTCCAGTGTTTCAGACTAAAGAGATCATCGATATAAATCTCCAGTCACACTCCTGCCACTTAGTCTATATGCTCTTTCCATTTAGCTGTGACCCATGGTTTGGTGAAGGAGTGGTAGGAATGGGATACTATGAGACACTTTAACAATTGTGTATCCCAATGACCTCCATCACAAAAATGTGTAGGCCTATTTGAATAAGGCAGATCTGTCAGATCTGTCTTTTGTCTGTCAGTTTTTTCATTGCACCACGTCGTCTATAGCTAATGTTTATGTCACTCCTAATTGCCCACCGCTAATATGCGCAAACACACTTTCAGCGATTCTCGGAATCAAAGGGTGACCTTGGCTCCACCTGCGCTGTGAACTAAATTAATGTAGCTATCAAAAAGCTTCTCACGGGAGCTTCTTTTCCTATTGAGGCGAGCCTTAAGTGGCCTGACTCAAGCAATCTTCCGGAGGTTAACAAACCTAAAGAGTGGAGGCCAATTCCAACACTCCCATTCACACGCATTACCTTGGCGTAATGCAACAATCAATAGGATGCAGGATGCATCGAGCTGCAGCTGTGAACGGAATCTATTCAGCGGCATCACTGCCGGCATACTAAGACAGAGATTTGGCTTGGTAAGCAGAGCACTGGTAATGGCATGTGAAGGGTGATGAGGGAAGGGTGTACCTCAAGCAGCAGGAAAAAGCCTTTTTTATCTCTCTTACCTGGGATAAACAAAGACGTACATGTCAGCAATGTTCAGCACTGGCTCAAGCCAGTCTTTAAAGTGTCTGAAATTCCACCCTAGCTTGTCGTTTTTATTTTGGTCTGTCAGGAAAGTCAGAACTCAGAAGCAATGTTTCTTTCACCATCTAAATACATTTTTTTTGTGATTTTGCCAGTGATATGACATCTGCCAGAAAAAAAATTCAACACATTACTTTTAGTAATATTGGACAATAAGTGGACAATATGGCACATTCGAAAGCACACAATAATAAAAGAAAAGAGCATTCTGCATTTCGTGCCGCAAAAGTATAAATGTTGACCTTGGACATTTACACAATTACTTTTGTCTGTGAAAAGAGTTTATTTTGTGAGAAGTGCATCCAGCCTTTTGTCCACAAAAACAGTCTATGCACGAATGAATAGTCTCTCTTCAGTATTTAATTGACACTTTGACACATAACTGTATGTGTGACTAGGTGCATGTGTAATCTGTGTAACATTGCTGTCAACATTGACATTGGCTCCATGATCCCCTGCTGAAGCCATGGGAGTCTGGCCATAGACTCAAAACGTTTGACTTGCTCCATGCTGAAATAGTGAAGAGATTCAGCTTAAGTGAAATGCTCAAAGTCAATCAAAAATCAAAGTCCATTGGCAGAAAATGATTTTGTTGCAGAGGTGTGAGACGGGGAATGTGTTGTTATGCACTCACTAGACCTACTTGCTAACACTTTTGAAGATATTTCCTCAAGCAAGAAATGTGTATCTCAACCATAGAAAGGAGATAAATAGAACCCACTGCATTTCTGTATGTTTGACAGAGAGTGGGCTCAGTCACAACCCCCTTAAACCACCTCCAGACTTCATTTTAAACAACATGAATGTCACTTCCAAAGCTGGTTCCCAGTGTGTTATGATGGCTTGGCTTGGAACAGGGATAGGGGCAAAAAGCACAATCCTGTGATGTATAGATCAGACATGGACATAGTTAGTGTTTGAGGTGCATCTGAAGAAAGCAGAGTTCTGTGTGCCGCAAGCCACCACCGTTTCACGTCAGTATATTTTTTAGAATGCCAATGCTGGAGGGTTTATTTGCTCTGACTCTGTGTGGGAGGACGTGGAGGTGTGACCGCAGTGGAGAGCCGAGGCGGTGCGGCTTGCGGTGTGAGTTTCGTGCGCCGCACAACCAGGACACTGTTTATATCTTAACAAGCAGTGGCTCCCCAGTAAACTATGTGTTTACTTCTGAATGCTCCAGTTATTTGGAGATGTTTTTGAGGGGAGAGAGAGAGAGAGAGAGAGAGGGGAGAGTCTTTACTGCTGTGAAGGAACTGGGTGCTTGTTTATAAACATCCCTGAAAAACAGTCCCCAACCTCAACAACCTGCGAGAGAACCCTGCCATTAGAATATGGCATATTTGCTCATTTTGAACGGTTTTGTAATGCCTTGTTTGCCGTGAGATAATGGAGAGGCCTCACTTCCACCAATGCGTCAAACTAAATCAGGCTCTATCTCCTACGTACCTCTGAACAACAGTCAGCACAGGCCCCATGCTGCTTTGTGGTGCTGTAAAAGAGAATACTTAATAACCTCAGAAGACAAATGCCTTCGTGTTTCTCACTCCAGACTCTGGAGGGACGTGGCCCATTGTTATAGGCTCCATTTCTCATATGAAAAGAGAATTTAATTTAGCAGGATGTATCTTCGCGTTTCCCATTGAGCCAGAAATCTCTCATAAATAATATTTAAAAGATAATATCGAAACCACTAAACCACTCTTAAGTCCACTGCAGCAGCAGGCTGGCTGCTAGTCCTCCATTTGGGTTTGTCGATGTGGTGTTTGTAATTTCCCTGACACCTCAGAGACAGACGGGGAAGATAAAAGCTGGGTAAAAACAGGACACAAACAAACAAACAGAAATGCAGAGAGAGAGAGAGAAAACTGGTGCTTGTGCTCACTGCCATGACAGAATATCTTTGGTGTGTGTGTGTGTGTGTGTGTGTGCGTGTGTGTGTGTATTTTTCTGTCAAGAGCTTTGTAGAATGTGCTTTATCTACCCGCTGCCTTTGGTTGGCACTCTAGACAGATGATATGTGTCCAGTTTGGCTTCATGCAAAATAACACAGCAAAAGCGAGAGGAAAGGAGAGGAGAGGCGAGGAGAAGAGAGGGAGGAGAAGAGAAGAAAGAGGAGAGGAAGAGAGAGGATTAAGGGTATTTTTCTTTTCCTGCAAATCAACTGAATGCCAGGCAGGATTTGGACATGTGGTTGAGGAGAGTGGCCTCTGACTAGCCATGTTATCTGGCTGTTTGATGATTAGGTTTCAGACTTTTTTTTCTTCTTCTTTTCCTCTTTCGCTCATTTCAGAAGGAGGGCTTGTCAATATGTTACACATGGCTGTTCTCCTTACATAAGCCTCCCTAGCCAGACTGGTAGACTTCCTCACTAACACACTGGCTGAAAGAAAGGGAGCTGCAATTTAAAAAAAAAATCACATGTAACGCTATAATAAAAATGGCAACCAATACTGTGTCTGGGGTGTTTTTGGATCAGTCTGAAAAGCAGGGAATTCACTGAATTTGTCTTGCTGGCCTGGTTGTGATAAAAGATTGATTGGACTTCTTATGGTCGGAGTGCTGCTTCAGACAGACGTATTGATCGCCAGTGTTGGATGAGAGAGACAAAGGGAAGTGTGCTGTCTATTATGCCTGAAGGCCCCAGACCAACACTACCCCAATATGAGAGAATCAATAGCAGAAAGCATTTGAGCACCATCACGCACTGCCAGTGATTTGTTTGGGATTGTCAGCTCCGTTTAGCACTCAATCCATCCAGCACTTGACTTGTGTCTAGTTGTGTTCATTTATTAAAACTGGCAATTCATTATCAATCCAAACAAACGTTTACACTCTGGTATTTTAGAAAAGCAGTTCGATCTATCATTTCCCACTCAAATTAGCTCTAGCTTTTAGTATTAGCTTAAATTAACAGTGAACATAATGATAGACTATTCTGCATTTTGATATAATATTCCAGTGTTATGATACTCGAGTGGTGTTTCTTTCAGCTTTCACTTGCTAGTGTCCTGAAGAATGCACAGGCGAATTGTATGGAACAGCACAGAGATACCAGAAGCTGTGTCAGGGTCTTTGGGCCAACACAGGCACCTCTCCCAGCTGCTCTGGATCAAACCTTGACACTCGGTTGCCTGGCCCCGGTCCTTATCTTGTGCAAATAAACAGCTGGAACATCTGGTCTGGCTGATCATCCGATGGCATCATCCACGGTGGTGAGACGAGTGTGTTGTCTCAGTGCTTATTCATGACAGCCTGAGCTCGTGACTCAGACTCCTCTCCATAAGTCAGGCCTCTTGGAGGAGAGAAAAAAAAAAGCGCAGACAGGCACGAGGAAGGATATTTTGAATCAGGAGCACAAATGGGGAAACAGATGGAAATGAGAGCCAGGCACACAGGCAAGCAGACCTTGGGTCCAGGGACCGCTCTCCTCCCCGCCTCCGCTCCACTCCACAGCTATAATGGATTGTGAGCAGTGATTGATACTCAGATGAAGCAACTGTTGTCTGTTTTGCCATCTTGCTGTGCTGAATAACGCATTCAGTTATGACTGCTGAATGTGTGATTGCCCTTTGTTGAATGAGGCCAAACTGGCAGACTGAGACAACCTCCATCTCCTCCTCCTCCTCCCCCGCTGCAGGGGGTGGAGGTTTATTTGCTGCTAAATGGCATTACGGCTGCCTTCTCCAGAGATGCTGCCATGTGCAATTATGAGCATGAAGGATGCTGCAACTCCAGAACACTCCCTCCAGCATCGCAGAGGACAGAGGTGAGAAATTCTCTCTCTCTACCTCCCTCTCTTTCTCTTAGCCTCTCTCTGTATCTCTTTCCCTCTCTCTCTCTCTCTCTCTCTCTCTCTCACACACACACACACAGACATACATGCACACTCACTGAGCAACAGGATACAGTACCATGTGAAAATGGATTATGGCAGGGGGAATAATGTAATTGTTTTTCAGAGTTGCTGTTTGGGGAGCAGAGACTGAGTGAATTAGACGTAAAGCTCATCAGATAGAGTTCCACTGAGGATGTGGCCGACTCTGAAGAGACGTATCATCTCCTGGATGTTATGTGGCACTACTGATTTGATATTCTATTTCAGGGCATAAAGGAGCCTGAAGGGCACCGAGGCCCAGTAAGACGCATAGCAGATCTGCTGTTAAGACTGTCACGGCCCTATCTGGCCTTCCCATGGCCTGCCCACCTTGTGTGCCCTCTCTCTCTCTGCAGTAGGTGAATTGGTGCCCAGTTGTGGTGGATTTCGTCCTGATTGGCAGGGGGATAAGAGGTATAGCTCTGGCTGGGGGCTCTCTCTTCCTCTCCAACGCCATTTGGCTTTTGTTTTCGGTTTTGCTGACACCCACTGACACGGACTGGTGCTACATTTTTGCTTTCTTCCATTATACTGACGTTCTTTACATTCTTTATGAACTCTTTAATAAATGTATGTATTAATTGCAACCTGCGTGTGGCCTCCCCTTCATGTTGCCATGCTGCGAGCCAAGCGTGCTGCAACAAGACAAAATGGGGGCGACAAACCGAGACTCAATTTCTTCCGAAGCCAGCCAGCCAGCCATTGAATCCAGCTTCCTGTTGGTTCTGGGGAGAGTCACTTTTCTGGGCCATTCTTCAAGGGTGCCGTGAGCGCTGAAACAGATCATCAGTGTGCCTCTTGCCCTTTCTCCTGCACCTGGCACTGGCAGGGGCTCGTGCCCATCTGTCAGCTGCCTGACAGCACAATCAGTGGCATCCTAAACAGGGGGCACGACTCTGCCAGGAACCACAGGCCAACTTGGCCTCCATTTCATGTGGTCGACCAATACTCCCATCCACGGCCCCTTCACGGGCTGCGCCGGGGATGAATCATTCTAAGCTCACCAGGGTTCTGGGCAGCCAAATGGGCCGCGGCACTCGCACGGCACATTTGGGATGTTGGCGGTCGCTTTGTTTTTGTCCATTTTGGGGTTCTGTTTTTGTTTTAGTTTTTTCTTCTTCTTTTTTGGCCCATTCTTTGTTGACATCTGAGGCAGTGCTATTTTCAGTGAGGTTGCATTCAGAGCAAAACTGCTTTAAAATGACAGCCTGGATGCAGGCTTTTTTTTCTGTCACTGATTTTCTCAGTAAAGCAAACAAAAATGCTTGGCCTCTAAAGAGAACTAAGGCTAAGCGACGGCTAATGTGGTTGTCTCTGATCATGTATGGTTCAATGCTGTTTCCCTTGAGACTTGCTGTGACAACTGCATGGGTAGGTAGATATCAAAGCCCCCACCTCACTTTCCAGGCCTGTAGCAGTGCCCTGACAAGGGTGAACACCTCACTGACACCATTGGAGGACATCAGCATCGCAGTCACAGGTCAGACTGAGCCCTCAAGCCCAGACCCAAACTACTGCATCAGTACCTCTCACTGAGCACGTCTCTCACAGACACCTCCATCTATCTCTGCTATGGGAACCCAGGGAAGCTGCGTCCAGCTGGCATCAGCCTCCAGCACTCTCAGGTAATGGTTGGTCTGCTCAGCCACAACTGAAGGGAAAGTGCAAGGACAGCCTATCCCTCAAGTGACACATTCTTCTGCTGTACACTTGGAGAGGATCAAATATATATTATTATATATTATTTATCTATACATTACACCCCAAATATATACATCATATACATGTATAAGAGTCTTTGCATGTCACAAATGAATGAGATATTCATTCATACATATATCGAGGTGAGAGGGCATATGTCGAGGTGTGATAGTCTCACAATACCTCCAGTGAAAATCTACTCTAGAATACTGTGTGTTCCCTTCTGTTGTTTAAACTAATGTATCAATGCCAACACCAAAATGCCTTTCATTGCCTCCCTTGGCTTCTGTCCAGAGACTGCCACATTTGTGTGGTGTGAGAATCTCATCCGGTCTCTCTCTCTCTCTCCCTCCTCTGTCTTTCTGTCTTTCTCTTTCTTCTTCTCTCCCTCTATTTCACCCCCTCTATCTATTTCTCTCTCTCTCTCTCTCGTCCCCTCTCTCTTTCTGTGTGTGCAATTTCAGTTTCATTTCTCTGAAAAATAGCGTGGAAACATTATGTATTCAGAGTGGTGCTGAGTGCCCCCTGGATCCTAGCAACAGACCCACGCATACACCCGAGCTTGCTGAAATGCCACAAACATACACAGGCAAGCATGCTCTCTCTCTCTCTCTCTCTCTCTCTCTCTCTCTCTCTCTCTCTCTCTCTCTCTCTCTCTCTGTCTCTCTCTCTATCTATCTCTCTCTGAAATACATGCATTCGCACACATAACCACTCAAATACAAATCCACATAAGCTTAAGTAATGCATCTAAACTAGAACATTCTACAATCTGGCCTCTGTTTATTTTGAACCATAGGCAAGAACGAATGCAACAGAAGCACAGTGGCCCACACTCACAGAACTGATCAGGACACAGTGTTCCAGGAGTTCCTGGTACAACGATGGATGGATCTTTTGGATGGGAGGGGGTGGGTGGGGGCCAGGTCATCCACTTTTTACATTTATGCTTATATTTAGTGGACATGCTCTGTTAAGCGCATGTCAGTCTTAGTAAGTCAGTCAAAACCAATGTGGAAAAACAGATGGAGGGAGGGAGGGTAAGGTTAGCCACTTTTTACATTTACATGTAAACATGTGTGGATTTATTCTGTTAAGTGCATGTCAGTCTTAGTTATTCAGGGTAAAAAAAATAACACCCATGGAGAAAAACTGACACCTTGAGAGTTCTTCTTTACCGTAGACAGCAGGTGGGCATCAGATGAACTCGCGGGAGAGACAGAGACAGACAGGTGTGTTCGTGCCAGCCAGGTGGCCTGAATAAAGGAAGCATGGAGTTTCAGTGAACAATAACAGCAACCTGAACCGCGGGACGTAGGTTCCATTTCGCTGCTCATTCAGTCCGAACTATTCTCCTGCTGTGCGTCTACACCCTGAGGTCACCATGCTTGTCAATCCATGGATTGCCAGCGCCATTTTGAAGTATATGTTCTCATTTTGTCTTTGCTGTGGTAAAAAAATAACGTTGTTCTGCCTAATTTAGCAGCTGACAGAACATCTGTCTCTGACAGTCCATGGCTTGCACAGAACTGTACTCCTCCATGGCTGTTGCATCCATGTTGTGTTCTGTTCACGACCTGCATTACTGATCTAATGTACAGTGCACCACTAGGGGGCAATGTTGTTCCAGAGTAAAAAAATGAAGTCAACTATAAGAGAGGCAGTTATTGACCTCTATCAGGAATGACAATGGGCACATGTGCAAAAAATATGCTAAATCTTTCACTTCTGTTTTTTTTTTTCCTCTTCTAAATGCATAAAAGAGGATGTGTTGGCTCTGTCGTGTCCTTGTTGGGTACTAGTTTCTATTTCAATGAATGTTGCATTCTTCTTTGAGGTTGCCCCTTGTCTGAAAACAACAGGAAGTGGGTCAAAGTGTGTACTTCCTTCCTCTGGTGTTACTGTGGTATGAGGCATTAGCATCTCATCTCTGACCACTGCGCTACACAATCACATACACTACAGTGTAACTAAACTGCTATAACTAAACACAGAAATGTCGTACCATAAACCTATCGTCTCTCTTTCAACTCCATGTTCAATGTATCTCCATGTTTGGCTATCATGGAGGTGCAATGTCTAGTTGTCATGCTTTATAAAGGCTTGATGATACTGAGGGTCAAACAGTCAATAGAAAGGGCTGCTGA